>NW_017305536.1:7845646-7855494 GCF_001594115.1 Trachymyrmex septentrionalis | reverse complement strand
CTGCGGAAGATCCAAATAAATATCTTGCACTGCGTAAGATCTCTCACGTATATTCATTCAATGTATATTCATGATTAATTATGTTATTGAAGCAGTAAAATATAAATTGTACCATGTATTATACAATAGTAACTGAGTTGCGAACAGTAGATACTACAGTTCGTGAATATTGTATTGCAGACTTGGACCACAAATTGACATAAACATTCTACATTGTTGTACTATATTATTGTTGTATCTAACAAAATTAAGTTAAATTAAGAGTTTTATTGAAAAATAATATTCACTGTTATAGTATTTGTGCGTGCGATCTCACATATAAATGATGTAACAGTCAATGAGGTAATTGCATCTTATTATACATTTTCAATGACTAAGAATTTTAAAGCGTACCGTTCCATTCAAATAAAATCCATTAAAGATCATGATTTTAAAAAGCTTTATCAATCATTAATTTTGTGAAAACTATGAAGAATTTGTATTTTTGTTCACACAGAAAAATACCTACGCAAATAATAATGACTTATTTCGAGTATTTCAAAGATCATATATTCGCAAATCTATTATACGGTATTCATCACACAACCATCAAATTTATATTCAATCAAGATTATTAAATTAAAACAAATTCGATTTATTCAACTTATATACTGATCCCTTCTTCGATCAGTTTTATAATATATTTTCCTTAAAAGAATATAAATTCCCATTTTGAATATATAATAATGAATGTTTCTAAAATTTTTAATAAATATATTTCAAGATTATTATCAAGAGAATATTCTTTGTTAAAGATAACCGTTACTTAAAAGGAAGAAATTAAATTGAGAAATCATTTTTCTTAACAACAAAATGCAATTTTTCTGTGTGCAAGATCTCAAGTTAGTTATACTGGCTGTATTCTGGTTTACTTTCTACTCAAATAGCAAGTATGAGCATAGCGTTGGAGAATTGAGTAATCGGTAGGCAACGATAGATGTTAATGGAATTATTCATGCGACAGATAGTAGGGTCAAGATGGTCCCTCGAAATTAATTTCAGTATAATCGGCCTTTCACGTGCCCGAATTTTCCTTCGATTTTTTTGCGACGTAAAAAAAACGCGCCATATGGCTACCGAAGAATAAGAATAGTCGTGATTTATTCAACCCCGTTTTTTTTTCCTCCAAGGGACCAGTTGTAAGAGTCTCTCGAATTTCTTTTTATGACCGCGAACGCCGAGAAAATTAAAGTATCGTCCGATTTCCGATTCGCGACTCATCTTCCGGTGTCCGTGTTCTCTGTTCGACAAGTGACACGTACACAATCGCGAACAGGAAACGACAGAGAGATTCGACCAATAAAAATTCGACCAATATTATTCCGCTCGCCTAAAATTACAACCATCGCACATAAAACAGTAAAAAAACATTCCCAAAGTGATATCCTGAAACGACAAATAATGACAAATCGCGCCTGAGATAAATGTGGTATTTCGCGCCGGCGGGACTCTCTTCGAAAATTAACGCGCGCGTCCATTCGAAATTACAAACGTGTGGGATAATGGCGAGGGAGTCGCGTCAGAGTAATACTCATAAGGACAGAAGCGGCGTCCTTCGCGGCGAGGCGTGTCGATTACCGTAGGTAAATCGCGTGACAGCCCCGACGCCATTGAGGAGAAACCGGCGGACCTTGACAGTGTATGCCGGACTTGACGCTCTACGGCGAATGTCAGTGAACCGCGGCCAAGCAGGACGAGCGAAAGAACGATCAAGGATACATTCTGCGCAACCGAACATGGCGGTACTTCTTGATAACCAGTCCCCATCGCCGGATCTCGATCGCCGCGATGTGCGATTTCGTTTTAGAATGGACGGTATACGCTCCGTCGCGACCGATCTCGATCCACGCAGGACTTAGATTTCTTTTTTCATGCGTGAGATTTTGGGATACCTGACGTTCGGCCTGGATCTTATCAAGTTGATTTATCGAGTCCCATTCAAATTCGAGTAATAAATAAATTGAAACGTCAAGTACGACGAACGAGTCGGATGATAAAAAATGATCGAGTTAGCTAAAGTTTTTTTTTTTCCTTTTTCAATTTTAAGTGATATTCGCTTTCTAAAATAACAATGTGATAAAAATGTATATCTATGAAGTAACTAAGATTTCATCGAATATTCTTTTTAATCGTTAAAATCTTTTTATTGATTTAAACACAATCTTTTTAATTTTTACAGGACGCAAAAGCCACTGTAGTGTCGTAAAACAATGTTGTACTTTGAGAGTACAAAGAATACAATAAAGTAATAAATCTTAATAAAAAAAAGCTATAAGAGCTAAAAAGGGGGATGATTCTCTCTATCATATTTTTTCCTTTAAAGTTTAGACTCTCAGAACCTTCTTATTTCCAATTGTTAATTACTCGAAGTAGATGCTTCGATATCTTCATCGAAGAAAAACATGGATCTGCATTTTGTAACAAAACACAACGGAAAAGTTTTTTAACAACTTGATACATCTTACAACGGAAAGAATGGTTTTGCTAAAATATCTGAAAATTTAGCTAGATCTGAAAATAATTTTTTGTAGCTAGCTAAATTTTTAAATATTTTAACAAAATCATAATAATGTTAATAATGTAATTATATTAATGTAATATAATAATAACGTTCGACGATCGTTGACGTATTTATTTAAGTACAATATTAAAAAAAAATATTAAGTTGTAATAATCAATTCCCAGAATTCCCCAGTGTCACTGATCCGTATGCATACTTGACAAGTTTCTTGGAACGTGTGTGACCAGCTTAACGAGTATCGACATTACTGGTATTGCAATTTTTTATTGTATTTTTTAAGCTGATCAAGAAGCGTGCTATCAGCGCTATTGCATCATTCTATCCTTGTGTAATATCTAATGAATAATGAAGTTAAAATGAGACATAATAGCGCTCGAAGAATAGCAGTCTTGGTAAAACAGTTTGAAAATTTTTTAATGTTACATGTATTTTCCAAAAGTAAAGACGTATTACTAAAAAATTATCAAATTTTGGATAACAATACAATATACGTAATTATATTTATTGTATTACATTTTATTATTCGGCAATCGATTACTTTATTAGCAAAAAATAGCTGAAAACAGCATTCAAAAAGTGAGCTATCCATTTCTTATTGTTCGAAGCTTGTGAATATCTGTAAAAAATCTGTTTTCGGGAAAACATCGGATTATGAAAAAACAAATCGTGAAAAAAGTGCAAAGTCCAGGCTTTGTAAAATTCTTGCGTGTTACAATATAACTTAACAATCGATAATATTTCTCTAATTAGAAAAAGTTGAGAATATGATATAAATATTTAGAGAAATGTAAAAGGCGTTGCAGACAAATGTCATTTCTTAGTAATAAATAATTCAAAGAGTTTAGAAATTGCTTTCTCTTTCAAAAATAGTGCACATAAAAAATCAAAGTGACAGTTTTTATGGCAGTTCCAAATAATTCATATTCGTAACATGCAAGAACATAATACCCACAGTTTAAAATAAGATTATTTGACATAATTCTTTTTCTCTATTGTGTTGGAGAGGAATAACGTTATGTTACGTTATTATCTTCCATAAAAAGAGAGGCAACAGAAGGCAAACGGTATAATGTTCTGCAAACGCAATATAAAAATATTTCTGAAAAAAGCAATATTTGTTTAGGGTTTGACACATAAACAGATATTGGTCGGAGGTTCTGCAAGACTATTCTCATATTCTTTGTTTTATTGCCGCAAAATGAAAAATGACACATTTATAACTTCATGCTTTCATAGAAAAATAGGACCTCAGACCTCTCTTACTGCAACCTTTTTACATTCCTGAGTATCACGCTCCAGTAAATCCAAACCGTCTAACAGGGTTGTAAATATTTTTATAAAAGAGACTGCCAAATTGGTCAAGACAAAAAAATATTTTCTGAAATCTTTCATAAAAAATCAAAATTCGCATTAATTTACTGTTACGTATTAAATTTTATCTCCATCGAAAGAATGGAAACGATTTTGTTAAAATGTCTAAAAATTTAGTTAAATAAGTATCTGAAAATAACTTTGTTGGAAAATCCAAATAATTATGTGAAAAATTCATTGCTAAACAATGTTACAAAAAAATTTTGACATTTAAGCAAATCATATTATCTTGATAATCTCACAAAATTATTTTCAGATCTGTATCTATCTTTTTAGATATTTTAAAATCGTTTTTTCCAAGCAAAACATTTTATATATAAATATATATCTGGCATATTATTTTTACAAATAGAAACTTTATCTAGGAAAATGAATAGAAAACTTATGATTTGTACGCTTCTTGTGTAAGTGTGTACTTGAGCAATTTAGATATTTTATATTTAAAATTATTTTTATTTTGTCTGCACTATCAATAATGATATCAATCATAATCCCAAATAATGCAGTATTTTCTTAAAAGAAAATACGTTAATGAATGATTACTTCCTGTATATGTATTGGTAAATGTTTGCTCGACAAAGAGAGATGCCGGAGTAAGAAGGGGACTGATCGAAATTCAATCAATTCCGGTCTCGCGAGAACGGTGAAATGGTTTCCTCTCTTCGCGACGCTATTTTTCTTTGTCCTAAACCGATGAAAGAGAAAGGGAAGCTCGCAGGTGGAAAAAGCCGGGCGAGGACGGCGGATCTATTTTTCGCTATCCCTCTATAGATTCTTATGCGCCCATATTAGAGGCCATCCATCCACCCATCGGTCCATCATCCCTCAGAAGCGTGGGAGAAACGGACAGGTGGGTCGATACATCCCCAAACGTATCCTGTAGTGCGCTGAGTAGCACCTTACCGTACATTCGATATTTCTGTTCCATATCCCGTCGGCGCAGCTTGTGGGAAAACTTTCGACGGAACTAGAAAAGGAAAAGGAAGTACGTTTCGCGCTCACCCCTTTAGTGTCTTCCGGCCTGTATACATTTTCCGTAATATAAACATTGCGAGCATCTTTCGAGTTAATTCTTTACATTACCTCTTTTAATAAAGACGATTTATACATGCATGCGACTTTACTACATATCGCTCATTTGCTGCAACGATACAATTCAAGGAAAAAAGTTTTCCATAAAATAAGTTTTAATGTTTTAAACTATTAAAATATTTTGCAGTATTAATTTCGAAATAAATTTTGGTATAATGATTGTCGAGAGGAACAAAAGTGCTTCCTTTTTTACGTTTCAAAAAACATTTTATAAATGTTGTTAAATTGTAAAATCATAGAATATATTATCGTTTCGAGAAAGTAATGCAGCGTTGAATTTTCTGTGCAATAAACAAAGTGGTCAGTGGAAAAACTCAACTTTGAGTTTTGTATTTAAAAACAATATTAATAACAAAAATTAAATTTGATTTTAATTTCCAGAAATTTTATTTTTTAACGATTCGCCTTGTTTATTAAAGCAAATAATTTCGTAATCAATAAAAAAAATAATTATATTTAAAAACTAAATTACTCTTATTGTATTTACCTTCACACATCTATACATATATCCCTCTTCATTTAATAAAGTTTCCCGCTTTAGATCCAAAAATACTTGATCATATTACAAATGAGCGATAATTTAACGTAAATGTAATATTAATGTATTATTACGTGAAAAAAATATTTTCTATATTTTGTTGTGTGTGTGTTGAAGTATAAATATATTAGAAATATGTAATCGTTAATAAATGCAAAATGTAATGAACATATTTATGTTACGTATCTATATTCTTTAATGTCTTGCGGTGATATCTCATTAAAAGAAAAAGAGTTAAAATACTTCCATTCTTATTCAAAAGCAAATTTTTCATTCTTTCTCAATATTGGCAGTATTTTAACTCTTTTGGAGTGAGATTTCACTCCAAGAAATTTAGAGGTAATTTTCTAAACATTTTGTAGCATGGAAATGTGAAAATATATCGATCTTAATTTTTCTATTCTAACAGGCATGGAATGTTATGGTTGATTTGAACGAAGCTACTGCTAATTAGAAGCGAAATTCGCGAGTATTCGCGAAACGATAGAAAAAATACATGATCTCCACAGCGGAGAGGACATCATGCTCGCGTTTCTAAAAATACATGCGACGTATCCGCGGATGACCACGGAATTCCGAATGACGAAAGTAAATCCCGTTAGAAGGTAGCTTGTGTCCGATGCCGGCCGTGACGCAATTTTCCAGAATCACTAATTTATCGCCGAGAGTATGTTAAAGCAATAAGAAAAACTTTATTTTTTACTGATATGCTTCTTTATCAGGGAAAAAAAAAGTATAATTCCCAAAAATTTTTGTACAATGGATGAAAAAGTGTCAAAGAGTTTTTATAAAATGAATAACTGACGGCACACGAAAATATAAAAAGAAAGTCGGATGTCTCAAAAAGAACTATTTTTTTGCAAGATTCTTTTCGGAACATGAAAAAAAATGACTTATTTCGGACGTTTAATGCACAATAGTTACACAAATGTGTCTTTACGTGTAATAATTTATTTTTTTATTACCAATAGTGCAATCAATTAGAATCAAAATTAATGCACGAAAAATATAATTTTGTTGAAGTATCTAGAAATTTAGTTAAAGCGATAGATTTGAAAATAATTTTGTTGCCTCAAAAAAAATATCAAAATAATTACGTAGAATTCTCAAGCAAGCTGAGCAATGTTGCAAAAAGTTTTGACATTCTACTAGCAATCAATTTGATGAGCATCCTACGTAATTATTTTGAGAATCTAACAAAATTTACTTTCAGATTTATATCTAGCTAAATTTTTTGATACTTCAACAAAATTATCCTTTTCGTGGCAACTTTTGATTAAGATTTGTTATTAGTCTTTTTTTACACGGTTGAATTCTTAACTTTTATATGACAATACATTCTAAAAGAAGTCTGATATCATCGTATATTTTTCAGAGCTAGTAAATTCCATGGTATCTACGCGATGACTAAATAATTCAACTATGTATACATTATTATTAGCTAATATACTAGAATGTATTTTGATGTTTTGTAGAGAATGCGCATGGTGTCAAAATAAAAAGATTATCCGTGACCTATAACCAGATCTCCATGTCTATCCTTTACAGTTGTTACGAACATTTCGTTCTCACGATATTGATCTAATTCTTTTGCCTAAGGATCGACCCTATAGAAAACTTAAACTCATGGTTCAGAAAATGAACCCATTCAATATTCACGAAACGATCCAATGGTTTTTCAACACCGAAGATACCCCTATCCAGCGTGGCCCTTTTCATTCGGTTTCCGACATGAAAAGAGTCTCACACGGCAAGAGAATTTTTCCCTTTCGCGAAATTGTACGAATTGGTGTGAATTCGATTTATCCTATTCAAGAGAGTTGTTTTATAAACAGAAATCTGACATGCTGTGAAAAAAACCTTGGAAAAGCAGCGATACTTAAACGTTAATGTGCTCGTAAATGAACATTATCGATAAGCCATGATATAAAGAAAGGACCATGTGTGAAGTCGGCACCTCCATCCTTTTGCACTTTGTTTCTTACAAAAATAAAAAAAAAGTTTCACATTTTTTTATATTAAACAGTCAAAATTGAAAATACGGCGTGCTAACTTCGCCAATCTGGACACGACACTTTTCTTCTAAAGAACAAAAAAAAAAAGGTAAATATATTTTCGCTTTTGGCTACAATGTCAAAATAGCGAATGCAAATAGAACTTGCACTGAAACATGCAAAAAGAGACGCTAACATTACACACGCATAAAAAGATCGGAACGATACATACAATCCTGAAAACAAATACAAGTTCATTCTATGAAAGAAGATATTTCACCGAAACAGTAATGGGAGAAGTTAAAAAACTCAGTAACAAGCCAGGCGGCACTTAACGAGGTCTAGTTTCGTGGTAAAGAATACACTGAAATTGCATTGCATTCGATCTCGTTCGGATTTAATGTAGAGCGCTGTTTGGTGAATCTCAGCATGCATTTTGTATTCTACCGGGATTAGACCGCATCGATAATGCGCGAAACGGAAATGCGTGTCGCACGAAAGGAGGCAACCGCGAAAATCCTACAAACCTTCCATTGCGGTCCTTTTCCCATGACCTGGATATATCATGGAGTAGAATGTGTGTAGCACACATCTACCTATATAATTTTTTCTTTTTTTTTTTAATGTATAATACAATAAGTTCCGTAATGTAAGGAAAGTATATAATTTTTCAGTTTTGCTAGGTGAAGAAAACATTCAACATTTAATAATACATATATAGCATAATTTGTAGCAATATTTTCTGCGATAATCCGATTACTTCGAAACATAGAGAAACGTAAAATCATCGCGCTTGCCCGCGTCTCGCTTAATCCAAGGATGAAGAAACCAGCGTGACAAATGCACGACACCATGCAAGAGTTAAGTACGTACAACATGTCGACGTTTATCGCGACAAAATCTTTACAAAAAACGATCGCGTTATAGTTACTTCGCGATTTGCAAATATAATGAGCGGCTAACGATCGCCGGGCGTTGCATCGCCAAACGGCGTATTCTGACAAAGATGGATAATAAACGAATTAATTGGCGATTCGCCGGTACAGTGAATAAAGGATATCCTTTCGATTCGCTGTTAAGACAGATAGCCGAGACGGCGGACTTTTAAAAGTGGCAAAGGGAGTGAGGATCGTGAAGAGGAGATGGTGGTGGAGAAGAAGAGGAGAGGGCAGGAGGCGGGAGAAAGAGAGGAAGATTCTTTGAGACAGAGAGGAGAGGAGAGGAGAGGAGAGGAGAGAAAGAGACGTCGTGAGCGTCGGAGCGGCTGTCCTTGGATACTCGCAGATCGGCGGCCACCGGCAGTCAATGACCTAACAACGCTCTTGTATCCAGCGCCGCTTCGTTCGCTTCCTTCGCTTCGCTTCGCCTCGCCTCACCTCACCTCACCTCGCCTCGCCTCGCTTGGCCTCGCCGGTACCCTGCCAGGTTCCCTCCAGCAGCAGCCGCAACAGCGGCTACCTCGAGTTTTCTTCAACGAGCCAGTAGCTTCCGAAGAAAGTTATTAGCCGCAATCTCGGTTAATCTAGACTTAATTTGCTGTATTATACGACCCTTCGAATTCTCTTAGACTGTAGCGAAGTTTTACGGTTTTTGCAATATCCGGCTTGAAATCATAAAGAAAAGATACGTCATATGTCATAAACAACGAACGAAAAAATGCTGTCATATAATTCAAATATGACTTTTACGATAAGCCATGAAAACTGACTTTTCAAGAGATTCTTTTTGGGATCAGATCTTCAGTCAATCGTATGTCGTAATCTTTTACGACCTTTCATTAAACGGTCTTTTATCAATTATTTTTTAATAGTAACTGTGATTTTAAAAAGACAAAATATGCCATAAAACGCAAATACTCTGCATGATTTCGCAATTCATCAATTATATTAATGCTTAATTTTACATTTTGTAGTTGATATAATAATAATAATTAATATTGTAACAAATCAACATTATAAATATATTGCATGAAGTATAATATTTTCTATGTAATTCGAATATTATTCGAGTATTATTATGTTTAGCTAAAGTTGAGATATATATTTATTTTCGTCGAAAAAATTTTGATTTGTCACATCATGACGATAATTGCAGAACAAAGTCGTAAAAAAGAATCAGGTAGTGGCTTAAGCATAACAAAATTAACTACCCAAGCTTTATATTTCTAGCTTTTAAAGCCTAGGTGTCAAGGAAAAAAACAAGTAATTGTATTGTAGAAAATAAATCACAGTTACACTCGTGATGAAAGAATAAAGACTTAAAATAAACACTTTAACTATTGTATATTGCACCT
>NW_017305536.1:7835001-7845546 GCF_001594115.1 Trachymyrmex septentrionalis | reverse complement strand
TACACTCGTGATGAAAGAATAAAGACTTAAAATAAACACTTTAACTATATTGCACCTTTTTTATGCTGAATAAAATATAATTTTACAAGAAAAATATAGGTCACGCAATTACGCAACTTTTGTCAAACATAAAGAATGGTTATTTTCTCCAAAAGTGTAACTGTGAAAAGATTGTTTTCAAGAATGCGAATTTTTTCTCGTTAGAAATTAATCTGAGGACGTTAGCTCTTTATATCTAACAAATGACAATTTAAAAGAAAACGTTTAAAAGAAGAAAACAGAAAATGCATGAAAATTTCGGCATTGCTTAACAAAATAATTATCTTTGTGAGCATTAAGTACAATTTTTTAAATAATATTTACATTACGCATTTATTCTTAATATAGAATATAACAAATATAGAATATGTGTCTTTTTATATATGTACACACATAATATAATTATATCAGAAAAATGTTCCTTAATCAGAACTACTAATTAAAAATAAAAATGCGCAAGATTTAATATTATTTAATAATTTAATGGAATAATCTTGAAAGCAAGACGTTTTATATTATGTATACAATAGAAAATACTATAATACAATATATCGCTGAAAGATCAGCATTACATGTCTTATTGAATACATTATGCCACTGTTAGATATAAAGTTCCCGGTTGGCTGAATGGTCTATTGTAATGTAAGAAACGTTATAAAACAGCCGTCGAGCAGTGCGTCGTCCGGCAAAAAGCGCGGGAGCGCGCAATAGCAGTAATTTCATTCCCGTTTCTTGGGCCAAGTTCATCGTTGCCTAGAACGTAATTCTAGTTCTGCCATCGGTTGTTGCTCTGCTCGCGTAACTCGGCAGGGTAGGATAAAGCCAGCGTACAGTATCACGACAGCGTCGGATCTCTCTACCATTTTTCGTCCGCACGCATATTCTCACGTGGTGTTCACACACTGGGGAAGAAAATCTTCCTTTGATCATTTCAGCTTTCATCGCACGAGTACATGGGTAGCTTAGATCAAGAGACGCAACGACAGTAATTAAAAACGACAATAGCGAGACAAACGACAATACGCGTCTACGTATGTTATTTAAACGTGTGCATTTACCGTAATTTAGCGTGACCCGGCTCTCGTCGACGGGCGAGTTCGCGGGACAATTTTGTAAGATTGTGCGAGAAAGATAAGAAACCAGGAAGACAATTTCTTACTACAAGAAACCGCGGTAACGTTGGTTAGCATTCACGACTGAGCAATGCAGATCAGGAGTAAGGCTGGTATTAATATTGAAATCTTACCGACATAAATCGCAATTAACGTCAGAACTAATATCGATGGAAATAATGATCCTATTTATCAGTTGGCGAATGATTTATTCGTCAATTAATGGCGAACAAATTTGCTATGCGTATGTATAATCGGCCCTTCACTTCTCGCGGGGCGCGTGTTCGTTCGTCGCTGCACCGGTGGTTTCATCAACGGCAAACACGATGAAGCGAAGGTCAAGTCTAGAGACCGAGGTGATCGGAAAATATCGAGGAACTGCTTTCTCGCGATTCTACGTGGCGAACGTCGACGTGTATCGTGGCCTTGACCGTTCTCCGACTGCTTGCATGTGCGCGACACGTGAAAAATCGCACGCACACGTGCGTGTACGATCTCGCGAGATTAGATTCCCGTGATGTTCCAATATCATCTCAGAATTTATACATCTATATAAAGCGGCATCTACAAGATTTTAAGACATAAAATCTTAAACTTTAAACCTTAAGCCGTAAGAAATTATCCAATCACAGACGATTTATTCTCCTGACATTCGACTATAATTGGTCAATTTCTTCTGGCTTGAGGCTTAAAACTTAAATTTTACGTCTTAAAATCTCATTGTAGCCGCCGCTTAAATAATGTCGATTATAAGGTGGATGGAATTCTACATTTACACGGGAAGAACAATTGTGCTAAAGAGTATCTAAAAACTTAATTATATTAAACTTATATTTTTTTGAGTTTAACAAAATTATTTGAAAATCTATATCAAGCTAAATTTTTAAACATTTCAGCAGAATCATTCTTGCCGTGTATATTTCACTATCTTACCGAGGAATCGAATAAGAACGATAATTCTAAAAAATGTTTGCATTGATCTTGAAAGTAATGCGCACGACAGGAAATTCTCACGATAGTGTCGGGAGACACGGTAGTGTCTCGGATATCAAGTCAATTAATTAGATCATTAGACTGACTGCCGAGATAAATATCACCTGCTTGTTTTATCGTTGACGTAGACGACTAAAATCCTGTCGTACCAGCCTATATTATATGGTTTTAATACACCGAGCGATAATTTCTCGCTTAAGCTCAAAGCCGGTATTTTATTATTGAACCTTGTATATGTAAATATAAAATTAGTTAATGTCTAGTAGCTACGAGCAATATAAGATTTTTTCGCCGTAGAACATTTCATTCCTGACGATAACATACGAGATATGAAACTGATACTCGATACCAATATCGAGTTTATAATAAACTCCTTTATTTTTTGCTAATGGATTTTTAAGCAGGTAAGAAAATATTTATTACATATTACTCGTTTATAATTTATGATTCTTATTTAATTTCTTCGAATATCTTTTATATTTCGATATAATTTTTATTAAAAAACAGTAATTAAAATTTAAAAAGAAAACATAAACTCTTTATTTATATTCCCGTTACTTTATTTGTAATGGCGTGAATTTTTTATTATTACTATTATTATTATTTACTATCATTGAAGAATTATATGAAGGAGCGAAAAAAAGCGAAGCTAAAATTAATTTCGCGAAAAAAATATCTTTCAGTCAAAAATTCAAGACAAAGTTAATTTTACAAAATTAATAACTATCAAAGGAGCGCTTTATCGCAAGGTGATACCTTTCACCTTGCAGGAAAAATTGGCATTGGAATCTTAAAGAACACGTCGCTCGTTGCACCGTGTGCCACGACAAACGGAATCCACACAATGCATTGCGGGTGTGGCATGCGGAGCAAACGTCTTACTGACTCACATGGCCGAGACTCGATCGGCTGGCCGTTCGATCTGATCGAGCGGTATCGGCATTCGGATGGCCGTATGTAACACATACACATACACGCACGCACGCACGCACGCACGCACACACACACACACACACACACACACACACACACACACACACACACACACACACACGAATATATCTACCGCGGAAACCACATGCACGACCTGTAACACACACGCGCATCATGCATGCACGCATCAACATACACATCGTTTTCGCGCGCGTGACATGTACACATGCTCCGCACTAACCCAGATTGTTTTCTTATGCGGTAATCACGCTAATATCACGAAGCCTTGATCTTGAGTGAGTGAGAGAGAAAGAGAGCGAGAGCGAGAGCGAGAGAGAGAGAGAGAGAGAGAGAGAGAGAGAGAGAGAGAGAGAGATCGTTAGTTATTAAATGCTCTAGAATCGGATTCTCTCTCGAGCGCTAAAAGCAATACCTTATTGAGCAAAATAAGAATAATTGAAAGCAAATACATACAATAAAATTAGAAAAATAAAGACAAAGAAAACAACATATAAAAATAGAAAAAATTAAAATTGGAAAACAGAATACTTAATGACATGGACAAAGTTGAACTATAACAAGAGGGAGGGAGAAAGAGAGAAAAGGAGAGAAAGAGATATCACGTTTGACACAAAGAATCAAGAAATGTAACTACACTGAACCACGTACAGCTTAGACGTTTCGTGTTTTTCTGTTTTTCACGCCGAGGTTACTGCGCATGAAAACTTTCATTAGCCGGATGATTCAATTCTATAATCCTCCTTGCTTGACCTCGGCAGGACTCAATCCTGGATTGTAACGTGTAACGGGGGTTAAGAGCGGGTCGATTATTAACTAACCGTTAAATATATATTCCCTCATATGTTATTGGACCGAAAGAAAAGATCAAGTATTATCTATTGAAAAAGTCCGCTTATTATATACATTAAAGGAAGCCGCGAATAACTTTATAAATATCGTAAATCACATCAAGCTGTTTCTTACTATCGCTCTGTGATGCAATATTGCATAAATAACCACTCGATGTTTTGATTTACCGCTTCAATCTTGAATTCATAACAGCTGTTAGATGAATCACATTGCGATTTTTGCATTCGCGGTTGTCATACTATCAGCGCGTTGAGTCATTGTATTTTATAAAATTCAAATCTCGGTTGAAAATCTTTTTAGCAAATATACTATGCCCTAGCGCGAATCTTTTTCTCTTTTATTCGGGCAGTAGTGTAGCGAGAATAAAAGAAATATGTGTAATTTAGTTGTTACAAATCCTCATCTAAAAATTCCAGAACTTTTTCCTGATTTCCAGACAAAATTTTGCTTGATTTTCACTAACTTTTAATCATATTTTTAAATGTCTTTTGAATATTTTGAATTTTTTTTTTTTTTGTATTTTCGTCCTTTGGAAACCATTAAATATTTTGTTTAGAAGTCAATTTAATATAGCGATGTAAATTATTATTAATGTTGCTGACTCGCATATTTAACTATTAAGTTTAATTATTAAGTATATTAAGTATATTTCAAAATTATGTGATATACATTAAATTTCTTTAAAGTTAAGGATTTTTATTTTCTAGAATTTTGCAAAATTCCCGGACAATTCCCTGATTTCCAGTTTTGTGCGGCAAGCCTAATTTATTATACAATTTTTCGCGTCCAGACGATAGAAGCTTTGCCACACCGATTTTTCTCGCGATCGTGAAGCACCGTGATTTCGAGGAGCACCGAATTCGCTGCTTCGTGTCTCGCACGACTGGCTTCTTTGACAAGAAGTAGCCTCCGACTTTGTCTCGCATATCCATTTCATATCGCGACAATTCCGCGTCGCGATCAACGGACATCGCAGTATCCGGAATGGTAACGCTTGTAATTCTGGAGCCGATTACCTCTCGCGTACGCGTTAAAGGCCACGGCGACAGAACTTGGAGAAAAGACAAGGAGAAGAAAGACGAGAAGGAGGAGGAGGAGGAGGAGGAAGAGAAGGAAGGTGGAACTGGTCTCTCGAGCCGCGGCCAAGACACTTGTTTACTCGAACGATCGTGGCCTCCTTTTCGGTCGTATACCTTCGCTAATTCGCTTCACTTCCTCTGCCCCCTCTCTTTCTTCTCCTTCAGTCCTATTCCTCCGCTGGTCGCTTCTCGTCTTCCTCCTCCTCCTCCTCCTCCTCTTCTTCTCGCCCATTTCTTCTCCAGCTCCGTGTATAACTCCTTCGTGACGCCATTTTCCACTTAGTCCATGATTATTCTTGCCTATTCCCCGACGACTTATAACTTCTACAATGTTACGTCGATAATGCTACTCGGATATTTTGTTACGACAATGCTACGCTAATGCCATCCCCGGATAATTTCGCTATATTATTGTGTTATCGATAAAATATCGACGTATCCTGAAGACGTTATCTATGTTAGGAATGTAAGGATAATAATAATATATTCTTTATAGCTTTTGCCGGTCGATTCTTTTCCCATAAATCACGACAATAAACTGCCAAATATCGTGCCCCCTGATCGTATAATGACGAAGATAAGAACATAAAGCGATGTCTAAATCGCAAGTTATTATGTTAAATGTTGTCATCAAAATGTTTTTATATTCAATTTATATTCATAGGTAGTTTTTAATTTATACTCCATGATCATTATATTTATAATGATGTATCGAGGACGTATAATTAAATAAACTTACTTGTGTTTCCAATCGTTAATTAATACACATCGACATAAAATTATATTATATTTATGATGTATCGCAGACATATAATTCAGCTACTTGTGTTTTTAATCAGTAATTTACACTTCAACATAAAGTTATAATGCCATTTTGTCGATAGGTTAATGATTTCGTTTAAAGAATATGGATAATTAGTGTCATTACTGACATTTTGAACAAATATTAAAGATAAGATGCAGTCATAATAGTGACTTTATACAAAGTAATTATCGCTACTATTATCGCCTTTTCGATTAAATACATGATTGAAACAGGGTGTTTTCATTTTAGTAACATAAATATCGTTCTGTCCTTGTTATGTTCATAGCAAGAAAGACAAATCGATGTTTGTAACTATCGACTTACAAAATAGAAAGCATCCATAATTGATCTTATATTTGAGAGTTCACAAAAAGAATGATTTTGCTGAAATATCTAAAAATGTAACTGGATATTGATCTGAAAATAATTTTGTTACATCATCAAAATAATTATAGAATTACAGAATTATTAGAATCTCAAGTTGGTTGCTAGAATGCCAAAACTTTTTGCAGCATCATCAATCATCATGCTTGAGCGTCCTATATAATTATTTTGACATTTCAAGAAAATTATTATTTTCAAATTTGTATCTAGATAAATACATATTTAGATTTACTTCAGGAAAATCTTTCCTATATAACAGAGTCTAATCATATGATAAACCTTTGATTGGCCTGTCATTTTTGTCAACTTCAGTATGTTAGAATGAAACAACTATATAAAAAGAAACAGTATAAGTGTATGTACACCCTTATTTCTCATTCTTTTTGACAAAATTGCTGGTGGCTAGATTCTGTTATAGAGTGTCTCGTGTGAACGATTAGCAAACGATTATATGCATGTACAGCCTAAATTTATATCATCACAGAGTACGACGACGCGTTATTACGGAGTAAGAACGCAATTTCCACGGAAAACTGCTTATCGTCGCTCTGTACCTTCGGCCGAAAGGTAATATTCGCCTAAGGACGCGGGAGGGAAAAAGGATCGGCAAGTGACTCGCCACGAAATTGCATGGTATTTCGCGCAACGGACGACCACGAGTTCTTTTGTCGTTCGCCGCCGACTCGTTTTAATGGAACCGAGACTGATCGGGATCTTCGAGGCGGTGGTGCGGCATCGTGAGAATCCTGCCAACGAAGAGCGTCTCGCACCGACATTCCTCCCGCTGCTAACAGGATAAAGGGTAAACGTGTCCCTGAAGGCAATCGACATATTTGCTCGCGACTTCGTATAATACGCCATATGCAAGCATGGTAATTCTATTCGCATTATGATAATAGAAGGGACGGACGGAGTGAAGGGACATACGATACATCTTCGCGAAAATAAACTTATCTCTGGCATGCTTCTGTATACATAGCGTACAAAGATTCATTTAAAAAATTCTTTTCAATTGCACTAAACTCTCAGAAATTCATGTTTCCTTTGAAAGATTATGAAAGAAATAGAATTAAATAAAAGTTATTTAGGTATTTAAAAAATATTATATTTTAATTAATTTTTTTTCTTTTATCACTATTTAGATAAACATTAATCTAATAAACTGTAAATTTACACATTAATTTGAAAAAAAAATAAACAATTTTCTAATCTTTTTTTTTTCTTAATGTTTTCGAGACAATTGTTCATTGTAAATCTAATGAGCCATAATGTGAGATTTAAATGCGTATCTTGCATGATTAGTATTGTTATCATAAATCTTTCATGTTCTTGATGTATATACATTTTCATGTTGAATAAATATCTTTCGTTATTATACTATTAATATCATCCGAATAATTTGTCATTCAGAACTTACTTTAGGAATATTATTTCAATATCCCAAGTAATTTTCATAATACATTCGGCATGTAACTTAATTAACTTTGAAATAAACTATATAAAAAATTCTCCTATCTCACGATAAAGTATTTTTATCAATATCACGATTCCCATATTCTTTTATTGCATCAATAAATATTAATGGATAGTAGAAAAAATTAAAATAAAATCATAGATTGTATTCCGACGATGGAGATAAACCTCAATATGAATATCTTATAGAAATTAATTTCAAGATTATGAAAAAAAGAAATAAAATATAAGATTTATATTTTAAAAATATTACTACATTTTTTTTTATTACTACTTATGTGAATATTATTTTAACTCGAAAATTTAATCAATTATAATATATTTGACAGCCAATTTAAATATCATTATAAATGTCTGCTTATACTTACGAGTTCGTACATACCCCATAAACTTTTGTGTATTTTGTATAACTAATATTTTGTCACAATAAAGATCTTGTGATAATAAGATGTCTATAAATAACTTAATTCATTAATAGTGCATGTTAATAAATTCTATTTTAAGAGTGTCATGTGTGTGTATTCTTGTACGCATAATAAATTAATAGTTATATAATATTATAATTTATAGATAAATTTTTATTATAATTTAACTCCATGACTTTAAAATTATAATGAATTTAGGACTCACCGAGATATATACGATGCGCAGCAACGGAGTTGTGGTACACAAGTTGATCTGAAAAATATAAATATATTCACAAATTATAGTGTAACTAAAATAATTAAATGTAACAAAATAATTATTGTGTTACTGAATTTACTGATGTGTTGAATTTTTTTTAATGTCTAATAAAAAAATTTTTTGAACATAAACTTTTATAAAATTTGATAATAAAATTCATATATAAATAAAATTATATATATATATAAATATTTTAGATTTACACATATAAATATTTATGACAAATATAATTATATTAAACATTTCATATGTTTTATATCGCATAATGGGGTCCAAAAATAACCTTGACGAAAATTCTCAGAATTTTTTAAAATTTCTGATTAATTTTACATCTTTTCAACAAATTTTTCAGATTTTTTTAACTCCAACAAATTGGAATTCTTTGGAAAAATATCAGAAAGTCTACACATCTTTTCTAGAATCCTTCATATGGACGATCCTTGTATATGGATTTTAAAATATTCTAAGAATATTTTCATTTTATAATTTCTAATAAAATCTTATAAAATCTAAAAAAGTTAAAAGTATTTTTTGAAATATTTACGAAAAAAAATGTAGACTCTATATTTTTGAAAAGTGTCTGAATTTATATAAAAACTCTTGAGAAAAATGTTCACTAGGAGATACACGGAGATTACTAGTTGCTTTCCATTTTCATACAAATAATACTATCTAAAGTTGTGTGACTATTTTATACTCATACTATCATTATATACTTACTTTGCGACAAAGTAATAACAACATAGATTTAACCTCATTTTTAATATGAGTTAACAAGATTCTGTAAAGCACATGGTCTTGAACTTGAATAGATCGCAGATAAAAACTCTAGTTGAATCTCATTTGTCACAATAAAAAGGTACGTACATTCAAGTGAGTTATGACGTCAGAAAAATGAGAATTATTTGAGTTTTGATGTAAATGAAAAGCAATTGACATGAATTGAGCCATCATGGTAAGATTAATTTTGCAGGTAAGACATAATTTATTCACCTCACAGTCGCTTCGTCGTCGCCTGATGCCTCCTAAGCCTCCTCCCCCTCTCAGCTCTACGTTGTTCTCACACAACACTATCGCGAAAATGAGGTTAGGTGAGCATGTTAATCGTTAGTTAAACGACAATCGTCCGACTCTTTGACATGGCACTCCCGATTCTCAACCGACGTCAAATTGCAGACCACTGTAGCACGTTTACAGCGTGTGAAAAGAATACATTTATAGAATACATATATGCGACATGTACACATATACATCAAAACGGCAAAATCGCACATAACGAGGCGTCTTGATGCGTATTGCCATCGTACTCCATCCATTTGTTGCAAATGTATTGTTAAGTTATTGCATCTGTAATCTGGCAATCCTGGCAACACTGGGTACTTTCTATTTAGTAACACAAGTCAACCCAAACATCAGTCAAACATTTTTCTTGACATTCTAGTGAGTAACAAACATACCTACACTGAAAAAAAATATAGTCAATTTTAATAAATGTTTATTAAGTTGAAATACTGCCAATTAAATATTTATTAAATATAAAGATATAAATATTTATTTGATACAAGAAATGTTAATTTAACAATCATTTTTTTATTGAACAAATATTCATTTACCGTAAGTTTTCGGCAGTATTAAACTAAATATTTATTAAAATTAACTATATTTTTTTTCTCAGTGTATACAACGACATTTGAGCCGATTTGTATCATCAAATGGAATGCATCCACCGATCACTGCTGCCGACGTTGATTGCGTATACGTGATCATATCATACGCATTTCGTTGCATTACAGAGGAAGAACACGGCACGAGAAATGTACGTAATTACAAACAAAACTACGATTTAGTCGTACATCACAAGTCACAATTCTCACGTACCCGCGTAATGGTGTAATGGCGTGATGGTAGAATCTCGAACGGCGCGACGAGGGGGGGGGAGGGGGGAGGATCCGAAACTTGCGCGGCTAACTTCATGCGTCGTCACCGCAGCAATGTCACTCGTTGCATTTTGCCGCACTTTCATGGATCCGTTCGGAAAGACGCTATTAACGCGATATGCTATCCTTGTTTCAGGTTTAATGAGCGATAAAGATGAATGACACAAATATATAAGTCGCGCGATATATCACGGTTAATAGAACGTTTCCTCGAATGCAGTCTATGGGCGGTATTC
>NW_017305536.1:7833690-7834901 GCF_001594115.1 Trachymyrmex septentrionalis | reverse complement strand
ACGATATATCACGGTTAATAGAACGTTTCCTTGAATGCAGTCTATGGGCGATATTTATAGTCCAGTCTTATTTTAAGACTGTCTTAAGTAATGTCTTAAGACGTTAATATAAAATCCTCTTTTCATTTTGGTGAAATATATTGTATATTGTTGTTGTTAATTAATGTTTATTTTTTATAAATAAGATCTTTTTTTTATAAAAAAATTTCCTTGTACGAATACTTTCTGCTCTCACTGTATATTATATATAAAACTAGAATATTGTATATGTTAATGGTGTTATGAATTCCATAAATTTCGCGTTTTGACGAATTCAACAATATAAAGCTACGTACGCATCAAACAAATCACAGAAACACGGAGAAATTAATTGCGATTATACTTGACTAAACTAATTAAAAACGCATCGAGACACACCACCTGCTCGCTCGCGTCCATTCCGTATCTGCGGCGTTCAGTAAATGATCAAAAGATACTCACGTCTTGCTTGAATCGTTCCACTGAATTATTGTACAAATCATCTACTACTCCGGAAACGATGGATAAGATACATACATCAGCGAGAAAATATAAGGAACCTCGCGAGATTCTCAGATCTGAATACTATATCAAAGAAATAATTACTATTTAGATGTCATAAGATAATGATTTATATCCTTTCCATTTTAACGAATAATAAATCACGCGATAAACCGGATAAACCATCATCCTCTCGTTACGCAAGCCTCATTACTGGAGTACGACTGCGGATTGACGGTTCGTTAAATGTAATCGTAAGATAGAACGCGTTCAGAATTTTCCAATGCCTATCGCGATCGTCCTAAAAAGAGTAATAACAATGTACGTTCCGTCGGCTCGAGTCTCGTCGCGCGAATGATAACAGAGGTGACCGCGTGTGACGTCACAATAGCGTTACACGCCGCGCGTCACTAGCGATTGTGATCATACAAAAATATACGGCAAACTTCAGAATTGCCGTGCAAAATACATTTCGAATACTTACATTCCACGAAATTGTTATACACATGTAATTGAAACGGTTAATATATTATGGTTATTGGTGGTTCCAAAAATTTGTCAAGGAGGGTCACATAAATAGTAGAACAAGAAATAATTATAGATATATATATATATATCCTACATTTTAACTAATCTATTTAAATAATCTATTTAATGAAGAAATCGCTTTAACAATTATTAATTATATTTGT
>NW_017305536.1:7807045-7833590 GCF_001594115.1 Trachymyrmex septentrionalis | reverse complement strand
TCCATTCTCGGGAATAATCCTCGGAATTATTTTTAATATGGTATATATATAAAACGTAGATAGTATATTATGTTCATATATATATATATATATATATATATATGAACATAATATTATATCTACGTTTTATATATATACCATATTAAAAATAATTCCGAGGATTATTCCCGAGAATGGAGAGCGAATTAAATGTTAACTGTCGCACATTGACATACGCACGTCTTTTAATCCTTCCGTTTTAATAAACATTAAAACGGACACCGGCCTGCCCGGCGCGATCGCGCGCGCGAGAATAATACAAGCGGGCAGATCGACGCTAAGTACGCACGCATGCATATACGCACGCACATCCAGCCGGTGCAGCAGAGCGATACGACGCGACGTACATAGACGGGTCGGGACGGGACGGGACGGGACGGGACGGAACGCGACGGTGAATGCGAGACGCGATTGTGTGGGCAAGCGGAACGTGTCCTTGACTGCGGGAGTCCGCTATGTCCTACACACCCACCTACCGCACCGAGGAGAAACGCACCGCTCGCGCCCGCGGGATCCGCGTGCTGCAGCCTGCGGGCTGCGGGGTCCGGCGAGTGAGGGGGAAGAGGGGGAGGGGGAGGGGGACCAAGAAAAGGGCCGCGTATGGAGGGACAAGCGAACAAGTACCGAGTGGCGAGTCGCCGGGACTGCGCCGGGTGTGCGAGGGGCCCCACCCAGGCGATTCTTAACGAGGCAAGCACCGAGAGAGCAACTGCGCGCGCTTGCTCACTCACCGGTGTGACCTTCTGATCCCGTTTTTCTTTCCCTCGACAGTTCTCTTACTCGGTCCTCCCCCCCCCCACCTCCCTCCTCCTTCCAACATTCTTGCCGTGTCCCACGGGACCTTGGACCCGGCCCGCTTGTGGAATTATTTCACAGAGTTGGCCTGCAGATAGCCCGTTTCGTTTAAATGCGCCTCCTCGACTTATACGTAGCAATAATAGGTCTGTTTTCTGTGTTGAACTAGTGTGTGTATGTGTGTGTGTACGTTTTATAATTTAAAGTAAGATAGATATATGTTGCAGTAAATTTTTCTTTAGAAACCGTCGAAAAATTTAGTTGTATATTGAATTCAACCGTACATCAAAAAGACTGCTACATATAAAGTATCGATGTAGTGGTATAATATATTCAACTTTGGAAATTAAATAATATCTACATTTTATTAAATAACTATCATTATTTAATCGTTCAAAATATTTACAGTGAGAGCAAAAATTCTTATAAGGAAGTTATAAAAAAAAGTCTTATTTGTAGAAAATAAACATTAATTAGCAATTTTATACAATGAATATATAATACATTCTGTTCTAACATAAACAAGCTTCGCATATATTCCTGAGACTTTAAAAGCTATATTTTCTCGTCTATAGGAATACTTTTTGATCATTCAAACAATACAATTTTTTATTTTTGCTTATTTTTCAGATGATATATTTTTTATAATTAATACACATCTTTTTGATATATATAATTTTAAGAAACATACAATCTACTTTATTCTTTATGAATAAATTGTTAATTATCCAACAAGAAATGATCGTCAATTAAACATCGAATCGACGTCAAATCGATTACTCATTTCTCGCTGGATAATATTTATTTTTTTTTAATTTTTTTAAAAAATATTTTTTTACACGAATACTTTTTTACACTCACTGTATATGCTTTTACATTTAACTTTGATGATTTCATATGTTATATAATAGCATTAATCTAGTATAAAGACTAAATTCGCTATTAGTTAGTCTAATATTATATAATTAGTTTTCATTACAAGTGAAAAAAGAAAAATATTTTTTCGAATTAAACTTCAAAGATGAGTTAAGTTACATTTAATTTTAACATTTTACAAATAGAAGGACTCTTCATATACAAAATAAATAACAATAAATAAAAGGCAAGGTAAGAGTCAAACACATTTTAAATTGTCACACAATTAATTATTGAGTCCGCGTTGATCCGTATCAGCGAATGTACATAATCGACATACAATGTCCGTCTTACACATCTGCGTTCCATTAAACTCTGTACATTTCAATTGGTTTTTATATTTGGACATACTTGTTTGAATAATTTATAAATGATTTTTGAACTTTTTCCAAGAGATATGAAATACATTTGACTGTTCAATCGTATGTGAATAATGTCGAGTTCTACATCAAGACTCACCCGAGCTGTTATTATAAGGAATATGCGGGTATTTTCGATAATTAACTTTGTACAGCGATTTTTGTGGTAAGTTAATGTCTGAAGAGAACTCAATCCGGTAGCCGAAACTTGTAACTGTGTTTTTTTATTATTTTTTTCATTTTTACTTTTCTTTGTAATTTATTCTTTTTAATTGTGTGACAATTTAAAATGTGTTTGACTCTTACCTTGCCCTTTATTTATTGTTATTTATTTAATTTTAAGTAAAATTTAATTTATTAATAAGTTCAGTTATTTAATATTAAAAATAAAAAGAGAAAAAAATATATAGAAATTTAGCGTTTGAATTAAATTCTATTTGATAATTTTAATAATATTGCACATTAAACTTATATGCATATTTAACTTTGTCATCTGCAAGTGCAATGAGAAAATGATTCCTGATATTATTAATACGCTAAATGGCAAAGGACTCATTGAACAAGTTCATAGAAAATCATAGAGGATTTACATTAATGAACTTATACATTATTTCAACGACTGTTGTAAACTAGTTGATAATTACATCAACATCTCGTTTCTACGTCGTGCTCGCTTGCTTTGTTTATCTTCAAACTGTCTTAGGATTTTATACCGACTCTCTGGAGAAACACGGATTGTAACAAATTGCGCAATCGTTTTGTTCAAATAGTTAGAAGCTGCGAACTGTACAATTCCATTCCGTTCTCATAAAGTTTTGTCTTGTTCGCGTTGCTTGAAATCCCCCAAAATATTTGCACGAGATATAAATACATATTCGGGCATTGAAAAAAGATAGAACGAAGACACTGAATGAAAAAAGTGTAAGCAACGCGAGCAAATCTAATTTATTTGATCGACGTGAACTCTTCCGTTCGTTCAATTCGATCGTTCGTATGATTGATTGCGTTGCACCGAACCGCAACCGGAAGGAAGTACAATCGTGTATAAAAATTCTTCGGCCTCTCATCGCTCGATTTATTCTATGCACGAATAACGTGCGCAAAATCGCTTTGAAGCGGAATCATAATATATTTCCCGTGACTTTACTTACATTCCAGGATCCGGTGTTTCAAACTGTAGACTCACGCGAGGCCGCTGGTTTCTCGATCGCGAGGAATAACGCAAATGTCGGTTGCGACGCAATGTAATCGTGTGAAATATGACACAATTTTCACAGTAAGACTCGCTTTTAAATATGGATGAGGCGATTATTTCATCGGGCTTGCGGTTCACGCACGACACACTTGTGAGTCACCGAGTCGAGACGAGCGTTCGAATTCTTTTCATACCGAAAACGTCCATCATACGATACGTTTGAAAGACAGTCCGATCTTGACAAATACCGTTGTTAGAGAAAAAAGTAATCGAGAGACATAAATACGATTCTTTAGTCTTAATTTTCATTTCTTCCAATACACAGATTAATTTTAATTTCAATTTAAATTAATTTTTATCTTCTAATTTTTGTTCTCTAATTCTACGCGTTGGAAAAAGCTAAAGAATAAATTAATACTAGAACCGCCAACGGTATCCCGTTAGAACTGTCGAAGGTGCAAATTTGGTAATTTCCTACTAGTAAATTCTTTAGAGTGGAATCTTATTCTAAAAATTGAGCCAATCTTGAAAAAGAGTGGCTGATCAATTTTCAATCTTTAAGAGCAAGATTTCACTCTTCGGAATGAGATGCAATCTACAAGTTTTAGAGAATAATCTACATTGGTATAAAAATAGACATAAGACAATTGAAAAAGCTTTTCATTGAAAATGGTCTTTAAGTTAATTACCAATATTTATATTATAATATTATATTCATATATTCATTCCGGATACAAGTCGAAAGTGAGGAGCCGGGTTATTTTAGAATCAGGAAAAGATTAAATATTGCGTGAAGATAATCGTTCCACGGTTACGAGAGTACACCGCGAAAAACAGCTTAGCTTGCGTGTTTCTTCCAAGATTTTCGTTCCAAACGACTACCGCGTGCATCTACTATAATTAACGCTTTGTAGTTTCCTCGTGGACAGGTACATACAGTCGTAGGTAAGACGGGAAAGGAGAACTTGGCAGAAGAAAGAGTAGACGGCGAAGGCGGCCAGAGGGGACACAGGAAAGAGGAGAGTGGAAGAGAGAGAGGGCCACTGTCACTGCCACGGCTATGGTGAGGTAATATCAGATTCCATGCCGCGAAACGCACCAGCGCCATTTTGTAGTGCGTTTTTCATCCTCCGAAGAATTTTTCTATCAACATCAGCCCACTTTTCACGGAGCGAGCCGTGTCTCTTTTCATTAGTCGTCGTGTCATGACGAGAAACGTCACTCAAACAACACAGAAGTCAACAAAAAAAGTCAAAATTACTTTATTTTAATTTTTAATGTCAATAAACAATTAAATTTGGTAATAAAAAATCATCATTTTGAAACTTTCATCACGTCAAAATAAAGTCATTTTGACTTTCTTTTGACTTAATGTGTTTCTTGGACAGTTTTTTTGCGATAGATAGAATTTTTTGCCGTGTGCTTATTCGCAGGCAATTCGATCGATAGGACAACGGAAAGACATTGATAAAAATGTAGTTTACGACCGAGTGTAATATCATACGTAAAGTGATACCCATGCGAATTCATGCGCAATTAATCAAATTTAAAATAACACCAGCGCGAGGCTACATTTGCGTTGTAAATGAATGCAAAATACAATTGCAGAAAAATGCATCATTATGGAAACATCATTTTTTTAACTCTTAGATCAGACACGTGTAGATGTCAAACTATAAGCTGTCACTGAAGACATAATAGGTATAAGGTTCACGCGCATCGGTCGGTATCGATGATGAAAATAATCATAGCTTGACAAGAACCGATGATGTAACGAGATTATATGCGTTCCAATCTTTAAAAAAGTAGCTCAATCTTCTATCTTTAAGAATAATAATATTTCGCTCTTTATAGTAACAATTTATTCTAAAAATTTAATTTTCCCGGATTACGATTTTAACTGCGCGAAAAAACATTAACTTAAAAATTCAACCTGATAGAATTTTTCTGGCGACAAATTCGAAAATTCAGGGCTCCAAAGTATATTTAAAAAATGATTTCCTTTTCTTGCAAAAAATTATTTAAAATTTGTAAACTAGTGTAATCAAAGTGGATGTACGCTTAACATTATAAAAATACACTTGTATCAAAATTAACATACTCAAACATCATTAATCAGTAAAAGTGTAGAAATGTAAAAACTATTTATGCCATATGTGCATAAAAACCGTTGAATACTTTAAAAGCTAACATCACGCACTCCATTCGATGTACAGATTATAGATACCATTGAATGAGTCGTAGATTTCTTTCGTAAGAATCTGAACGTCAAAAGAGATTAAAACCAAATCTCTCTCTCTCTCTCTCTCTCTCTCTCTCTCTCTCTCTCTCTCTTTCGAATAGAAAGTTCTAAAGCGATAATACTAATAACAGCGAAAAGAGTATGAGGTGTAGCTGTAAAAGGTATACAGGGGAGACATCTCATTTATCTTCGGAATACCATTCGTAGTCCCAAATTAGGTCCGGGGAAAACCGCTGTGGTCGCTGTTTACCTACGCGAGGGCGATGACACTTGGCCGAAATGAGGTTCCACGTCAGTCGGTAGCGCACTTGTTCGCTTCGACGAGCTTCGTAGCCTTCGCTAGCGTGGTTGGCATTCGTCGTCCCCGTGGTAAGCGAGGATAAAGACAAGTCCGCGAGAGAAAAAGAGTGAAGAGGTAGGAAAAAGAGGGGTCCCGCAGGGAAAGAGAGAGGAGAGGTGAGAAGAGGTGACTGTGTAGAAGGAGACGAGAGAGGGGGACACAAGCCTCGCAGGACGTTCACCTCTCTCGTGGGGCCCCGGCTCGGGCCGCCATTACACAATCGCCGAGGCTGCGGCTCGTCCGTTCCTCGGCCACGGCCGCCATCTTGGTACCGGTCTGTCTCTCGGTTCGCGCCGGCTATGGTTCAAGATCTTCACGGTGAAGGTCTCAAGCGTTCTATGCACGCTCGTACTCGCTGAGAAATCCGTACGATATCTCTTTCGTTGATAGATTCGTATAAAGCGATCGCGAAGTAGCAAGATCTCGAACGCCAGCGACCTTGCGAATTTAATTTTAGTGTGCCCGACGAGCTCACGAAATCTTTTGAAGGATAATTATATTCTATTATTGAATGTAGCTTTAATGCAATTTTTCTGCTGATTCAATTTATGAGAAATAAATCGCGCTTTTAATCGTGTTTCTTATAAGAATAACAATTCGCAGAACTAGGCACGTATGCATTGCCAAGTTTATTAATGCTACGAGATAATAATTTAATAGGATGCATACGTCTTTCTCTTATTTCACTGTTGGAGTAAGCAGTATGATGTACGATGTGATAATTGAAACATATCACCAAGTAAGATTAATGATAAGATATTTATTGCGTTAATCGGATTTCTGTGTTGGACAAATCTTTTTGTACTTTCGGTGCACGTAATATCATGGAGAAGTGAAGATTACGAGGTGCATTTGATTACACTGTATGTAGAGAAATCGAAGGCGTAATAGGAGATTCGAATGCATGGGTAGACGAGAAAGGCCAGGAGTATATAAGGCGTTTAGTCAGCCCACGTATGCGCGCATATACAAGCGGCCCAATATCATGAACCACGCGGTGAAATCACGTGACGATGTTACGAAACGAAAACCTGCTGGGCACCAAAATTCAATGTCGAAGTCGACGAACTTTCGTCCGAAACAGGAGCGAGGTCGCGGCAGAGAATGTACTATCGTATGAAAGGCAGGGCGATCAAAAGGGGTTAATCGGGACAAATCTGTGTGAAGATTGAAGAAACCTGAGAGCTTCTTGAATTTCAACCGACTTAAAGTTCAAAGAAATAAAATTAAAAATATCTTTCAACTTCCAAAAGCCATCATACAGAGTGTCTCTTTGAAAGATATTTTTTATTTTATTCTTCGAACTTCAAGTCTCTTTAAAATCGAGAAACTCTCAAGTTTCTTCAATCTTGCTAGAGTATCGCGAATTTTAGTAGGATCTTTTGTAGGATATGTAAAGTAAGGAGACGTCTCCTTCAATGTTGCTTAATATTATTAATCGAATTATATACTGATTGAAAATTTATCTATTTAGACTCGCAAGATTAATATCGGAATATTAAATAGATGACAAACGCGTCAAAATACGATTCCCGTATATATCTGTGGAATATCCGATAATAAAAAAGTTGCGTGAACAGCAGAGATATACCATAAATTTATCTAAGAATACCTTGTAAGTAACAATTTTGCGAGGTATTTACGACTAATGTGCGATAAAAGAATCGAGAGATCCAACAGATACGACGCCCGCGGAAATGTCGGCCGCGTTATAAAGTATCGAAGGGAAACGACGGTTATCCCTTTTTGCTTCTAGATGTGGCTTCGCGACAAGCTAAAATTGGTTTTCAACGATCCAGCGAGCGTCGTAACTTCGCTCTTGTTAGCCGCTACATTGCCGGTTCAGCAAATTGCGAAATTCCTTCGCGTACCTGTCGGCCAGTCTGGATGTTCGCCGGACGAATCCTGAAGTAGCGATTCGCGTCGAGTGACTAAACACATTTTTTAAATAATTTACGATACGATTTTAGATCGAAAGAATCGATCTAATCGTTCTGCTTTTTCCTCTGTTTATTTCACATATTTCTTTCCTATTGACATTAAATATTAATCAACTTGGCTTTATTAAATCGAAAACAATTTTCATCTCACGTAATAATCCTATTTCTTGATAAACTGATATTTTTAAATATATTTTTTTGAATTGAAGTTTGTATTGAAGTGAATAATTATAAATAATGTATCACCACGGTTAATAGTAATAACAAATATTTTCTGTTTCCATTTAATTATATTGGTATAAACATCGCGCAAAAAGAGATAAATTATTAAAATTTATTTAATATTTCTTATTTTCATCAATCGATGATAGAGCGGCTGCGAGACAGACGTCGCGAATAGTCTGTACTGAAGTTGTTCGGAATTCTGATTATAAATCTTCGGGATTACGTATCACTCATGCACATCTTGGATCTTAAGGCGATTCTTGGGACGGACTCGGCTCAATGTACGTGAACGTCCGTGCGTAAGTAGGCCGGTTGGTTCCTTATCCCGTTACCACGGACGAGACACGTGTAATAACAAGCATCACGCATCCCGATGTATGTGAGTTTTCAGCCTTTTTCACTCGAAATCAAGATTAATATGTAATATTATTTAAAATTCGGAAGACCAATAATAAGTTTAAACCCGATTCGGTGATCGTAAAAAGAAATTATTTCCTTACAAAGTCCGCGTTAATTGGAGAGTTTGATATAAGAGTTGCTATAGTGTGAACGTTTGTGATAACAATATTATTTCTCTCGCTGCCGCGCATTAATAATTAATTGGATCGTTAAGATCGCGCGCGCGTGTATATATATATATATATATATATATATATATATATATATGTGTGCATGTGTGTGATTTAATATTAAAGCGAGTTCGCAATAAGGTAAGTAGCGGAATACAAAATGCTGAGAAACAACTGCGCGTGGTAATTACTAACTTGTTTTGTAATTCGCGGAAAGGAAAAGCTGGTTCGATTGAACATTTTTCATACCGTAGTTGTATCTACTACGTATATAAAATGAGATCTGTTTTGAATACCGATGAAAATTAGCTCGCTGTATCTTCCCTTTATATAGCGTAATTGATAAAAAATAAGACCGGTATTCATAGTCGATTCTTATGTTCAAGACTGTCTCAGGTACAGTCTTAAGGTGTCACGAACAAATCAAAAGGCATTACAATTAACTATCTAGCTTTGTATTAGCATCTTAAGATGGTCTTGAGATAAGAACAAATTATGAATACCGGTCTAAGTGCTAGAATAGGATCGGGATAAAGTAATTGACTAATGAGAACTGACATGCATACATTCTTAAATTCATAATGTTAAATTTTACTTAATTTTACTATTTTTAATCATTTCTAAAGGTCGGCTACTGTCCCTACTCAATATATCATTAATTTAATTAAAATAATGGAGTTAAATAATACAATTCAAGAAAATGTATTGAAATATAGTTTATTATTTACTAAGTGCTTATGGACTAAGTTATTGAGGACGTTGTTGAATTTGAATTAAAACTAATCACAAAAATAGATTTACATTTTGATGTACGTAAAAGTTAAAAATAACGAAATGTTATTTAATTCAAGGGATTGTGAGTTATCACTGTGCCTTCGATATCTAACAGTGTACAAAGACGCGAGCAGTTTTCTAAAAATCGACAGCTTTAAAAAGATATTCGAGAGTGAAAACTACTCTTCCACGAGTTTCTTTTTCTTAAGAGGGACGATTCTTTGACGACCGCATTAATTTCTCACTTCCGCGGATGGACGACGGTTCGAAAAGAGAAAGAACTCACCGGCGTGTTACAGTGTTCAGGTAATAGTCGGTTGAGTAAGAAGAAAGCGGCCTTGCGCTACTTTCCATCGTTAGATAATATCGGTAATACAATTTTCACCGAGACTCACAGCTTCGTAGCGAGTCTCTCGTCACGACGTGGAAAAGTAAACAAAGTTAATCGAATAATAAATTATCGTGTCACAAACCTACATAAATATATAATAAAATTAAATAAAAGGAAATGAAAAAGAAAACAAATATATATATATTTTATAAGAAATTTCTAATAAAAATCACATTTTCTTCTTCGATGTCCAGCTTCAAAATTCGTCGATTGTCGATTTAAAAAATTCAATTCAAAATGATCGGAGCAATGATTTCGCGATCCGTCGTCTCGTGAAAGAAAAAGATTCGGTGAGATCGGGGATCGCGATAATCGGGGTTCAGTGGGTCAAGGCTGGAGTGAGAGTTTGAGAGTAATTCGTCTTTTTTCCGTCTCGCTCTTCGGTGTCTCGAACGACGACAGAGAGACAGCGATGCGATGGAGAAAGACTGAAAAAGGAATCACTACGATGGAGGAGCAGCGGAATGAGAAGGAGGAACGAGGAGACGAGAGGCATTTATTCCACTGCTGTAACACTTTTACGTATTATGTTGCCGCGTTGCGCAACCGTAATTGCGCAACACGGGGTTAGCTAATAGCCGAATGTTCCAACCTGGGGCACCGTTAGACGTTCACGGATGTGACAGACATGTTAGATGCCCTGTATATGCACGCGTGTGTGTAATGGTGCATGAGTCAAGTATTTGCACGACAAACGATCGGTCGTTCACTTAGAAGGAATCCCTACGATCCTTTCATGCTGAAAAGCCGAAGGCATCACACCTACTTGGGCGAGGCAGCCCCTTTCCGTAAGAAAGAACGCTGATCTCCGGCTTCTTTGTTCACACTTTACCGACAGGTAATCGGTTCTTGAAAAAGACGTTTTTCATTGTAACCATAAAATGCGGAAGAATTACGTCGACAAAAGTAGCTTACAGAAAAAGAAGGTATTTTAGAGTATCTATTTGATAATCGATAAATAATAGAAAACTCACGGATATTTAAAAGCGTACGCATTTACATTTAATTTAACTGTGTTTGTTTTTTTTTTATATCGTAATCAACTTGAGAATGGCACCCATAAAATTTCACTATATTAAGACTTATGTCACATTTAAAACATGAAAGTAGGTTGATTAGATTAGAATGGGACGCAGCCTAAAGAAAATATCTCTCTATTCGCATTATTACAAAATTGCAAATTTTTGAGTCTCCATATTTTAAAAAATGGACAAAGTTTCTCACATGGCTTTGTAATTAAAATATATATTTTTAAAACACGAAGTATTTTTTAACAAATAAAAAAATGATGAAAAAGTTACAGAATTTCTATATGTATTTGAAAGTAATAGAAAAAGTTTGGCTGCGATTTAGAATTTGGGTAAAAAATTATTTCAATAAGAAGCACATAAATGTTTTTAAAGAATAATAAAAAAAAATGAAAAAATTTTATTTCAACTGTATTGACCTTATTGAATTGTTTTGTATGTATATGACATTCATTTTTATACAGAAAGTATAAATTTTCAATTACTTTTTGCAGAGACTATACATTCTTAAAAGTATTTAAAAAGCGATTAGGGATAAGCCAATTCCTTTGTCTTCTTCAATTATACTTTAAATGAATAATCGAATGAATATTTAATGTAACTAAATTTCTCTCTCTCTCTCTCTCTCTCTCTTTCTTTCTCTTATTCTCTGACTCTTAACGTTAATGCATTCGAGACCCACCTCGAGTCTGTTGCACTTGCTCGTCCAGCACCGGCAAATCGAGTCAGTAGGCTCGTTCTAACGGAACGTATCGTGTCGCACCGCGTGTTACGCATACTGTAAGGTAATCCCCCGGATCAGATGCATTTCAACCTTCCCAAGGACATGATGAGCGAAAGTGTCCACCGTTTAGTGACCTCGGTTGTGGCCCCTGAAGAAGCCTTCGCTTAAGGGAAATTACATCTTATAATATAAAACGAGAAAAATGAGCATCATCTCTTGACGCTCAATATGTTGTATACTATCCTGACGTTGATCAATAACCTGAAAATCTAGTTGTTATCCTATTTAATCATCTTTTCTTTTAAATAATTAAAAATGCTTTAAATATTGCACGTAGTATAATAAACTACACACCAATTACTGCGATGGTTCCCCTTTAAATTTGTATCATCTTTTATAATTGATTTATAATCTTCGAGCTTTAATTTTATTCAATTTTACATTCTTTAGCTCGTCACGTCGGCGGGGCACGTAACTTGTCGAATGCAGCTGTCTGAGATTAACATATCGTGTTAACGTTAATCAATGAGAAAGCAACGCAGTGCCGATCATCACGTCACTCGACGCAGTAATCCGTTCGCCGATAAGACACCACGTCCTGAAGGAGGAGTCGACGTGCACATCCAAGTACTTACACGCGGCACGCATAAGTGCGCCGCGCGCGAACATAACTGTTTTATTAAACCGTAAGCCGCGTCTTCGCGTTCTTCAGCGGCTACTTATGTAATCGAAAACACGGAGAGTGAAAATCGAGCGCGATCCTACTTTCGTCGGCGCGAGAAGATGCGCCTCCCGGCGCTTTTGCCGAGCTTGTGTATCACCCGGCTAACGGGCAACCTTCCACCGACTACACCTCTTACGAGATCGTCAAGCCGGGTATTTGGATCTATTGTAACAAGCGACCGTGACGAATTACAGCCTGGTAACTCGTGAACTGCCAAGCGAGAAATCGATGCCGATTTTTCATGGAAACGTACCGAACGTACCGAAATGATGGAATAATTGGATTACTTCGTATGTTAATGTTAATAAAACCAGACGGTTGAAATAAATATTTCACATACACTTCGGCTATTTATATATACCACTGTAATGCTCCCTGTTAAGCCACCTTCTTTTACTGAAAAAAGCCCGACTGTAAATGGACAAATCAGAATTTTCTGACTGAATCAATTAAACTTTAGTTAAGATAATCAGAATTCTAATTGACATGATCAGAATCTTCTAGTTCATTCATTTTTAATCAGAAATTTTTCTTAACGTTAGGACAAAACACCACTGACTTTTCTGTAAATGACTCTTCTGCGATAAACACTAAATAAAACTACGATAAAAATGATTTTTTCTGTGTCATCTTGTGTCATTATATCAAGTAGAAACATCTTTTATAAAAATCTGTAATATACTGACATTGGATATGAGACCCATTTATTAATTTTAAATGTTGACTAAAAGATACTGATTAATCTTAGGAAATCAAAATGACATAAACCGTATAAAAAAATATTTGTGATTATTAAATTTATTTTACTCAAATTTATAGGTTTAATATAAAGAATATAATTGAGTAGACCTAACAGATTCATCGTCAGCCCCCGAAGGATTGAGGTTTTATTTTTATTTGTATTTGCTTCGTCGAAAGAACATTGACGTTTTTAGTCAAGTTTTGTCTATAAATTGTGCTGGGAATATCAGCTATAACCAAAGGCGAAGTTTTGCGATGTGAGAATTGACGCTTGTAAAAATACAATAAATGGAGAGAATACGAGAATAATTTCTTGTCGCCGCGCTTGCGAAAGTTTTCTTTAAAAGCGTGATCGATGGAGGCATCCAAGGGAATTTTAAATGACCTGAATTCTGAATTAGAGGCATTTCGCATCGTAGATGAGCGCGTGAAGGGTCAAGGTAACAACAAGTCCGTCTTATTTCGCGATGTATCTATTCTGCGAATGCGATCAAGACTCTGTTCGAGCAATCGCCATTTGCTATTTGCGCACGTGTCAAGGGCGCGGCGTACATTTGAATTGGATCGTTATATCGGCATTGCGATCTCTAGTGTCGTTGTTGTCCCCGTTAGCTATTTCTTTAACAAGGTCACATCGCAAGGTTCAACGCACGAACGAGCCGCGGCGGAGATTATTCCGCATAGTGCGTTTCTGCGATCGTTATCTGCTCGGTCACTAATGTATCCATTAGCGTAAGGTCTTTTCGTTATATTTCTTGTATGATAATTTGTCATCATTATGGACGTATGCCTGTAAAATTATATGCATAAGTTCATAAAGAGATAATCCTGGATTTAACTTGAACGGAAGGTGCACAAGCTTTCAGTGAATTAAATTAAATAACTATACGTTGAATAAAGTCAGTGGAACAATTAACCTTTTCAAATATTTTCTACGGATTTTAACATATATCGAAAAAATGCAAATCATTTTCCTCTTACAATCTAATACTAATTCATGAATATTGAAAGATAATTAATTACTTATTTTAAGTATTAAAAACACTGTTGTGTTCAATACTTTTATTACGTCAAATAACTAATTATATGAAATTAATTACTTTCAAAGATAAATTGAAAGTAATTAATTGTTTTCAATAGTAAATTAAAACAATTATTTTCAATGATATATATAAATTTCAATAATTAATTACTTTTGATAATAAATTGAAAATAATTAAATCGGCTAGTATTAGATTCCTATAAGGACTCCTTTTTTTTCCATTACACGATCATGCGTGCGTTTATATGTTTACATATGGAATTACGAGATATTTAGTCGAATGACGCATTTAGGACATCTCTGAACATGATTATTTTCGTATATGTGTAACTTGGCCGCATTCACCCACCCAGGTATTCACTTTCTTACTTTCGATCATCATGACGAAGTTGGAGATACGATATTAAAACGGCGCGGATAACGTTAGCACGAACGGTACACCCGTGAACTGTTATCCTTGCGGAGAAGCAGACGAGGGGACCCACTGGCCCAGCGATCAAGTCGGCACTCAGTTCGTTTAACAATGTCGTTTCGTCGACAGTCTCGAAATGAACATTCGATCAATAACTGCACGTTATATCGCGTTTCTGGTGAAATTACGTTCGTCACAGTTGGTGCTCCAATCATATTTATCTCTTTTCGCGAGTATCCTCAGATGCACAAAAGTGTTGTTCGAGCTAGGATATCGAAAAAGAAATTTCGAAAGTTAGAGTGTATAAGACAATTATAATAATTACGTTAAAATAATAGTAATGTTCAATAATCATCGTGAACATTGAAACTAACGAAAATAATTTTAATTACATTTAATTGCTGATTTTGTTAATTAATCTATTAAAAATTGAGAAATGTAATAAATTTGATAGAGGAATATATTAATATGAAATTTGTTAAAATTTTAAAGATTGTTTAAATTTTAATAAATTTATGCAATCACAGTACTGTGAGTGAAATTATTGTCCTATACCATTAGTGATCGGACGAAAAAATTGATTTCATTTATGATTTATAAATTAATTTCATTCTTGACTCTCATATCCTTCTAAAATTGCAATTTTGTGGCCTGTGTTAAAAGTTACGAATAGAAATACTCGTCAATAATCTTTCCTTTATACAGACACTCATTACGTTAATGGCAAAAAGATCATTTAATGCATCTCAGCGATTTATATACAATACAATTTGAATTATTTTTTCTTTAGAAAACTGGAGTTTCTCACAACTGCACAAAACAATATTTAATATTTTACCAAAATTCATAAAATCCTTTTTCACATGATTTTATATAAACAATTATTTTGTAAATAGTATAACAACTAATTATTCGTGAAAGATTAATTTTTTTATATATTTAGTATATATATATATAGTATTTAGTTTTTATATATTTTATTATCTTTCTTGTATAATTGTATAAAAATAAAAGGTTGATTAATGTACAAAAATATATCGAAAGGTGCTGATTATCGAAATGTTCTTTACAGCTTCTGCAGAGTATTATTAATGCCAATATAAATCTTTTAGACACACAGTTGTTTAAAAAAAGGACGACTGTCCAAGGAACACATCAAGTCAGAAGAAAATCTAAATGATGATTTTGTGTTACAAAATTTGAATTTATTGACGTTAAAAATCAAAATAAAATCATTTTGATTTTTGTGTCGAACGCTCTTCGAATTCATGATGCAAAAATACCAGGTGTAAGATTGCAATAATTTCTGATTAATAAAGTCGATTAATTTTTAATAGCAGTTGTATATTATTTTATAAAATTTAAGACCAATTTCTCGGTTGGTTACAAATACCATCACTTTGAATTACTGCGACGACATCCTGAAAATCGGTTCACCTGATCTTCTTACATCATGCTCGAATCGATCCAAATCAACGGAAGGCAGACGGAGAGTCTGGACGTCTTTCGCAGAGGAGCGAAATTTCCCAGATAAAATCGAGCATTGAAGAATACGGTGACTAGCTCGGATTCAAGTGCGCAAAACGCGAATTCCTCGCGATGCGTTTCTTCGTCGGCGCGGCGAAGGAAGGCTCAAGGCAGAGACCGGCCCACCGCCATATTGGTTAACCGGGCGGCGCGGAAGGGTCGTCCGGCACGGGGAAGTCCGCAGTAGAATGAACGCGGGAACGCGGACGAGAGGTTGACCGAGAGGTATGGAAGGAAGAGAGAAAGAGAGAATAGACGGGGAAAGGGAGAGCACGTTGTGTAAAGAGAAGAGATATACGGCGGTGGAGAAGAAGGAGGAGAAAACGGCGAAGAGGAGTGAAGACGGGGAATAGTAACGCGCAGTGTGCCCGGACAACGCTCCCGCCGGGGCCAACTAACGGTCCAAACCACCACCATCACCACCACCATCGTTCGCCACCGGCTCGCGAACCTCACTTCGATAGTTATCGTCATCTTTCTCCTTCCTCTTGCATTTCTTCGCGCTTCGTTTTTCCTCCTCTTCCTCCCTTCTGTCTTCATCGTCGTCGCTATGTCGCCGTGTTCGCTCGACCGCGCGTGTGCGCAGATCCTTTTAAACTACAAATTCTTCGCGATCGGTCTTTTACATTTCCTTTTACATTTCCTCACGACGGATTCCACGAACGTAGACGAGGCGATAGCGCGATGAAGGGACAACTCAGGCGTGAACGATCGCGGAGAAGTGGTAACCTTCCTTCTCTCGTGAGGGAACGAGAGGGAAGGGGGGGGAGGAGGGAAGAGGACTTTTGTGCGCATTTGTTGTCGAAGATTACGGCGATGGTATCTCTTATCGTATCCGGTACTTCCTACTTGTTCCTTATCACGCGCGGAGAATAGAATAAGCCGCGTTTAGCTCGTAAATACGAAAATGTAGTCTATTGCGCGTTGTTTTCATTGAAGATAACTTGAAGAGCACGAACTTGTGTGCACATTTATTGCTTGAAATCTAACGCATATCTTCGCGATATTAGTATCTACTAACATAGGAAGCGAATATACCCGACTATCTGATTATATAAAATGTTAAAGGCTATATGTAAGGAGTATTTTAATTTTTTTTAATAATATATTGATCTTCGATATACAACAGCATAGAACTTGTAGCAATATTGCAACAATGTTGCTGCAAGTTTTATGCTCTGTTGGAGTATAGTATAAATATAAATTTTCCAATAATACTGTCTACATTTTATGATAATTTGAATGAGACGTGATCAACATCTTGTACTATCCTTTAATGATTAAACATTTTTTTTGTTTCGGTTGTAACTATTTTTGCAATGATATTGTTTAGATTTTATAATGCGATTTTACATACGAGAGATAATCAACATTTCGCGTCAATTTAATGATTAAATATATTTTTTGTTTCAATTGTACAGCGAGATGTAATTTGTACATAAGAACATACTTTTATCGTAAGATATTTTGACGATGATGATCTGTTCTACAACGAAACTTTCTCTCGTGTTCTTCATCCATCTTGTTACAAGATTACCCTCCCTTTTCAAGTTTCTTTGTCGTACCTACATATCTCGGTGACGCCCGCATCGCATATCATAACGGAGCGAAGTAATCGGTCGATCTTACCTGGTCATTTGTTACGTCTATTTTTAGACATCAAGGTACTGTCCTCGAAACTTGGCGAGGTCATAAAACTGGAGGTACACCAATATGACCACCGCACCGGTTCGTTAAAAGAGCAGAGAAGAATGAGGAAACTTCATATTGCGCACGATCTAAAGCGAATCCACGAGTAAAAAGAAAACTTCCCCGCCTCGACGATCAAAGGTCCGATAAATTCTCGAGTTACAGGATCTTTCACGTTAGATTTTACCGTCTATTCTGTCCGTTCTAGTTTTTTGTGCTGTTCCTCGACGGCGATTCGATGAGCTTCCTCACATTTTATGCGAATCCGTTCTTCACCGCGTTTACCGCAATTGCAACCGGAAGAAAGGGCCACGAAATGAAAGGCTAAAAAGAGCCTTTCGGCATTAGCTACGGTCCAATTTTTTCCGAGTTTCCGAGGAAAGAGTAAATAAAACTAAAAAGTTCTGTATCTGTAAATGATCTGTGTGTCACATAAACCAAAAATTGTACCCTATGCTACACATAAATCTATTTAACAGAAAGAAATTTTAAAAATTTTAAATTTACGAGAGATGCGCGCAAAAAAATTTTTTGTGAGAGCAGTCACGAAAGGAAAAGTCATTGAAAAGAAAACTTCTTTCGGTATTCTTTTTATCTTCCGACAAGGCCTCCGACGTCGGTTAATAAGAAAAGTAAAACAGTAAATCATAAAACTCTACTTCCAATAGTTTTAGCGACGTCTTATGCAAAATTGTCAAGGATTTTCTATCAAATGCGGTAGATAAGTGTGCGACAAATGCTTTTCGCATCGGCAAACACCGAGAATTATTCGATTTTTTCAATTTCATTGTCGTTACATGAATCAGAGTTAAAGTCAAAGACAAAGCAAATATTTATCTTCACGCGAAACTTATTAAAATATTTATATTAAAATCTGCCTTCGAGGATCTTCAACGAATTTTTTTACAAATAACGCGTGAACCACGAATTGAGCGGTGAGTGTTGTAACTTTTCGTCGTAGAAATAATTCATATATAATTTGTTTCTCCTTGCCAAAAATTTAGAAGGAGCTGCATCCCTGCATACCCGGCCATAAGAATAGATATAATTAGACTGCCTAAAAATCTATAGATAAAAGAGAGAGATGGACAGCGAAACGCGTATCGAATAACCACGTGACAGCTGGTGCGTCTTCATTGCATATTCTAAACCAGGATTAAGAATTTTAGGGAAAAGCGGCTATTGTGAAAAAAAAAAGGAAGGAGGATGTAGAACAAGATGGGAACCAGAACACGCGGGAGCGCTCTGAGATACGTCACGAATAATAAAAACTATACACGCGCGGTCGCGAATAATAAGCCGTGCATCGGGATGCACGCCGATCATATTGCATTACGTATTCTCCCGACGTTTCTTCCGGAATAAAAAGATGGATAAAAAAAACTTAGCCGTCGGTTCTCGGTCAGTCGATCCTGCTGACCGAGAATCGACCTATTTGTGAACTTGTAAAAAGCTTTGTAGTATTTTTAAAAACGCGAAGTAGACAGCGAGATAAATCTAATAATCAGCACACGTAGCTATTAAGGATTCTTTGTATCAGCTTAAAATATTGGCTAAAGAAGAAAGTATCAATCAAAAAGTGTTCTCGTGAATATACCTTAAACCAAATAAAATATAAAATTAATTATATTTAGCTTTTAGTAGCTTTATGAAGAGAAATGATGTTTTGTTGTCAATTTTAGATACATAACTTTTAAATGTAGTAAGTTGATTAAAATGAATTTTTACGAATATTTAGTAGAGTACGCTTTATTAGTTATATATAAAACTTTTATTTTATTTTATATAATGCTACTTCCTCATCAAATTGACAAATAAGTACTAAAACATGATCTTACAGATATATTCTTAAAAATAAAGTTAAACAAAAACATTAAATAACTTTTAAATCAATAAGAAAATTTTGTGCTCAATTTTTATACAAACGAAACTTTTACTCAGATGAAATAATGGAACTTATGAAATTTTATTATTTTGATAATGCTTTGAATTGTGACATATTCTTAAATCTTTGTTTCCACAATGTTAGAACTTCGAGATTTTGAATAAAGGAAGCATTTGAATTACATTAGGTATAGTCATAAATCACCATCTCGCGCTTTATTTAAATGTATGAAACGGAACGCACTCTTGGGACCACTCGAATAATAATCTGAGGGTCGATTGTGTATCTCAAAACTTATAAATGATAAAAGTGAGCTCTCACTCGATTGGATAGTTTTCATCATAGGAAATGCGACATTTCTCACGTGACATTGCTCGACAAGAAATTCTATGTCGAATTGTATTAAATGTTAAAGCGTGTCAAGATTGGTCGAAATTTGTCAAAATCCATTCTACTTAAAGACAGATTATTGGTTTCAGATCAATGATTTTATGATGAAAGATTCTATAATAAGAGTCACACTATACGGTAGCCAGTTTTTATTGACTCGTTAGATTTTGTCAATTCCCACTTATATTTGAATCACACTAATTTTAGGTATCATAAACGTTATATTTCAGCAACATAAATTGTAGAACGGAGTTGCACCTTTTTTCTAAATTTTTATGTATATTTTTTGTATCAAATATCTAATCAATGCAGACGTAAACATGCACAGTCATTTCAGAAATTAAAGAAAGAGAAATAATGCAAACATATACTTTCCTCTCTCGCAAGATTTTGACAAAAATACCTTATAATGTGACTCTTATTATACATAAGTAACTTATATGTGGATATAAAATTAAACTAATAATCTATATTTGTAAGGATTATTTAAAGTAATCTTATTTTAAGAAAAATTAAAACATTCTGATCTCAAAAATAATTTTTTTCAAAATTAACTTAAATTAATTTAATTTTAACTTTTATTAAGTTAATTCTTTATTCCTTTAACTGTCAACTTAATTTTACTTATTTTATAAGCCGTTAACTTTAACTTAATTTAGTTAAAAAAAAAATACTAGTAACTTACCCTGCTTAGATGTGTCGAATGTGCCGATTATCGATGTATGAGTAGGTTAACGCATGCGTTCGTTCGGTCGTGTTTTGTTTTTTCTCCATTCTTACCGGCGTTTGCTCCAACACGCGACAGTCACGACGTCTCATCGCACAGTGTCGCCAATCAAAATGTATTCGGCCATGTATATTTCCAATTTCGTCAGCGACAAGGACAATTATGATAGAGGCGTTGGCTTCTACGATAACAACAACAGTAGTACGCAGAATTCACAGTCGCCTCGTGTATACGAATTCGGCAAGTTCGAGGAAAACTATGGCTGGATTCAATGCCAATCTAAAAGCTATCCCAACCGCGTGTACTACCACAACACGCGGACTGGCTGCAACTCGTGGTACAGACCTGTTTCGCATTTCATGGACATCCCATTCGTCTCTGTTAGAAGGGTGAGTTGATTCGAATCTGGAAAGGAGAATATAAAATTGTGTTCTTATACAATTTTTACATTTTTTGTTTTACAATTTCTTACACTTCTCGCGGTTTTGAAGACAATAATAATAGTCTATAACTCTGTATATACATTATTTGATCTTGAGCCCCTCCCCCTATCTGATGTGTATTTACAATTAGAAAAACAAATCGTATCGATATCTTTCTTCGACTAGATATTTTAGAGGGAGAGAGAGAGAGAGAGAGAGAGAGAGAGAGAGAGACGAGAATTAAGCTATGTAACAAAAAGAGAATAACGGCCAATAAACGAGTAAATAATGAATGTTAAAAAAAATATTAACATAATTTATTCAATCAATAAAATATATTCGCTGAATTCTTTGGAATATAATCTTATTGTAAAGAGTGAAAAAATTAAGAGTCTTTTCAGTTTTCTTGAAAAAAGAGTGGCTTAGTTTTCAATCTTTAAGAGTGAGATAAACACCTTAATTAAACATATGAATATTCACAATAATATTAAAATTATCTCATTAATGAATTCTAATCTTCAATCACAATCCTTAAAAAATCAATCTCGGATGCGTCTGATATCTTTACGGTTCGCTTACAGAAATTTCAATTTAATAGATATTAGTTAATTTAATGATAATTTTTAACTGAAAGATAGTAATTAATTACTTTTTTCAGTGCTTTTAACTCTCCGTCTGCAATCAGGATCTTTTTTGGTACAAACAAAATTCTACTCTCAGAAAAATTTCTCAGAAATAAAGAAGAAAACTTTTCCTCAGAAATAAAGAAACTTTACGTTCGGCTCCAAATTATACATTAATTATTTATATATATTATTGTATTATGATAGTATATTATATATTATATTATTTGTAGTGCTGCGTGAGAATAGCTCGATTTGGAGCCGAAATGTACGGTTTGTGAAGCAATGTATTTTCAGTTGAATTATTAAATGAATTTTTGCATCAATTAATTGCGTACCGTTTATCGTGCCGACTTTTAAGACCTTCATTTAACTTTTCGATTTTATTTTATTTATTTAAATCAGTAGGAATTTATTGTTTTACATTTGACATTTATATTTTACGGTTACAGTAAACTTAAGCTGAACAAAAAAAAAGATCCAGATTGCAGATGACGGAAGGAATAAAAATATGATTGCAAGCGGAAGGTAAGTAGATAATCACTATCTTACAGTATTAAATTTCTGTGTGCGACTAAAGGAAAATCTTTTTGGTAGGCAAATTACACGGGCGATACTGTGGAATCGACGAACGATTTGGAATTGATGTCGGTATCAGACGACGAGAAAGAGAAACAAATTCCTACACGCGATGGCAACAAATCGTTGATCGATGTCATGGATATCATGGCACGATATTACTACACTCTTCAGATTCCCGATGCTGACTCGTCCAATATGATGGACGGGAGTGACTGTTATAAGGAAAAGAAACAAGACATTGATGACGAAAACAACAATATAAATGATTCGTCATTGTACGTCACGAATTTTCTCGAGAATGAATTTTTCGAGGATACTGATCAGAAGACCGAGCAGAAGACCAATCAAATATTGGAGGAGAAGACTAATCACATATTGGACTCGTTGAGCGATAACACTTCGAACATATCTTCCTTCCCAACGGAACCCGTCATATATGGTGTACCGTGTTTGAAGAAGATCGACGTTGAGTGCCAATTGATCGAGCCAAAGAAAACGTACATCACCAGAAGGGAAAAACCAGAACCTAAGAAGATCATAAACGACATATACGGTGTATCGCGTTTAAAGAAGATCGACATTGAGTGTCAATTGATCAAGCCAAAAAGAACGTACGACACCAGCAGTCGGAAAAAACCAGGACCTAAGAAGATTATAAGCGACATATACGGCGTACGGACCATCAGTTACAATCTGCCTGAACCGGATGAGGTGTGCGCGGCGATGGGAGTGAAAATATCAACGTTGAGCGATAGCGACAGCGACGCGAGCATATTACCCTCGCCGTCGCGACGCACGAAAACGACGCGGCTATTGGAGTCCGAGTGGCGCGATATAGAGAAGAACTTGCATCAACCGTTACTGAGCGACTCAAGTTCCAGTTCGTCGTCACGGTCCGATACGACCAGCTCCAGTTCTAGCTCTAGCTCTAGCTCGAATCAAAATAGCGACTCCAGTTCCAGTTGCAGCTCTTGCTCGTGTTCTTTATGCGACAGAAATGCTTGATGTCCGATCGAAATGTTCTGTTATCTTTATGTACAAAGAACGATTTTGTTAAAGCATTTAAAAATTTAGCTAGATGCAGTTCTAAAAATAATTTTATTAAAACGTCAGAATAATTATTAGAAAACTCAAGTTGAGTAAAATGGGCGTAATCAGGATATTAATTGGAGAAGGCAAAGATTTATTTATACACAAACTTTTTGAAATATTTATACATATTACAACTAGCTTTGAGACTGAGAATCTTCAACGAACCTTTTTAAGAATAGTATGTAACAGATGATTAGGTAATGAGTATGATTTTTTTAAATTTGTTTATTTTTGCCAGAGGACAAGCGTCCTTCCCTGCTTCTCTTCCATGAAAAGTAATATTGCAAAAAATTTTGATGTTTTAGTAATTAGCTTGAGCGTCCTACATAATTATTTTGATAATCTAAAATTAATTTCAGATCTGTATCTAGTTAAATTTTTAGATATCTTAGTAATCGTTCTTTTCGTGTGCAAATTACGTATAGGGTCTTCGTAGATCAATATTGTCTTTTGTTAAATAATTTTATTTTGGAATTTTATTTTGATGATTGCTAGAATCGTAAGTTTTTTTATTATTACTTTCTGTATTTTTTTACATATGACAAGATACAATTTGTATTTGCTATTTTTATTTTCGTATTTTTTAGTTTTGTAACTTAAGACTTTTATTTTTATTTTATTCGAATAGCTAATCGAATAGTTAATTACTACTTTTTCTTTTTTCTATGACCAACATTTTCTGTCGCTACGTATGAAATTGCAAATATATACAAAAATAAAATCGATGCTTTTTTTCTAACAATAAGATGCTGTCCAACTTTACTTCTAAAGTAAAATTTTATATCGCACCTTCTCGCAAATTCAAATAAATCGAAGTTCTAAATGATAGGAAATATTCAAAGAAATCAAAGTTCTATCCAAATAATAAGAAATATTCAGGAAACATATCAAAATATTTTCTTATTATTATCCGTTTCCGAATAATATGTCATGCGAGAAATTCGAGGCGTGAAATAAAACACCTTTACATCGAGATGACCGTCGTAGACTGCGATTTTTGCGGTATAGAGGGTTCCCTTAAAAGGGGGCAGGGGGAGAGAGGAGGAACGTTCCTTTTTCGCTTGCGGGCATTCTTGGTATCCCGCAGTTGGGATCAGTAAGGTAGGAGTGCCAGGGCAGCAGGGAGATGCAGGTGCAACGGTGCGCCTCGGGTCCGTCACCGTGGCATGCCTCTCGTCTCGCTTTAAGCACGAAGGTTGTGTTTTTGCTGGTCTCGCTGTGCCGTAGCGTCTCACCGCGTGGCAACGCGCCGCGTTATACCGCTTCTCGCGGCGGCATCAGCGGAACGCGGTGAGGAAGGAACGAGAGACGGGACGACCCCCCCTCGTGGTTCAAGAAACGTTTCGCGCTTCGCCGACGACGTTCTTTCGACTGTATCCAAGAAAATTGATCGCTTCGGCAACAACGACATGACGCGGTCTCGGAACGACGGTGACGTCTTTGCGAATTATCGTTACCAATTTATTTTCATAGATAAGATCGCGCGAAGTTGTATAATACGATGCAACATCAGTGTAACGCTGCAATTTTTTTTTTTTTTAATTTATACTATGGTATGTGTTTAATATTTTAATATAAGCGTGCACCGTTATTGGTTTTGATTTATGTAAGAATAAAAAGCTATCCTTAATTTCCCTCTTTTCGAAAATCTTCAGTCGACACGAACTAATAGTAACATGATATCAATGGCCGTTCAGCAGGAAATACAGCTTTGCAACTGTTGTAAAATTCTTTACCATGATTAGTCTTACCCTTAGTTCCTAGTACTGGAATTCTAAATGTATAAACCAATCCATATTAAGGAATAGCAAAGCTGCTTTTTTTATCGAACGCAGATAAATGATATAATTTCGCACTCAACAATATAAATGTAACACATGGTGTTACATAGTAGTGTTAAATTTTTGAGTGTAAAATGATAATATGTTTCAACATAGATCATTCTATCAATATCGCTCCAACATTGCAATGTTCCATATTACATGAACATTGCAAACACTGCAGTAATATTTTGATGCTTTCCAGCAAGAAAGACAGTGTGACACAGTCATCAGATCATTTTCTCTTTGTTTAACATTTACCAATAACAAAGATTTAATGATCACTGCCACCTGTGTCTTTCACTGAAAAGCATCCATTGTTGCAAATTTGTATACTGCATGGATTGATGTTATGCTATGTATCGATCCATACCTTACGTTTTCAAATAAAACTAATGGCCATTTCCACCAATGTAGATTAACTTTAATTTCGGTTCAACTTACTCATCGCCTTTTTCTAGTTCTAAAGATTAGAAAAAGATGAAGAGTAAGTTGAACCGAGATTAAAGTTAATCCACGTTGGTGGAAATGAGCATATCTCGTGTAAATATGTACGTATCGTATTGTACACAGGTAGAGTACCCTCGATTTATTACGATTCAATGAACATAAAAGCCTCGATCTGCAATTCCCGCCCTTTTCCCCTCTCATCAATTCGGAATCTTATCGTTTTCTTGCATTTTCTATTTGAACCTGACGCAAATCCACCGCGACGATTGCTCGGCCATCGCGACAAGTATAAACGCGCCGAGCGTTCGCCCGGCAAAAATCACAGCCGGTTTTCTAGCTCGGCATATGGCAAACGTTACCTCCGCGCGAGTGTTTATTCGCAGCCGGCGCGCCGTCTCGCGGCTATTATTCGGGCTCGTCGTCGTCATCGCCATCATCATCGTCACCGTCGAATTTCATTCGCGTCGGCAAAACGCTGAGAGCTGAGAGTCGGCTGGAGAAACGGAACGGGCCGACGCGCGAACGACAGAAGTGTGAGGAGCTCGCACGAACGGCCGCGTCGTACCGCGTCACTTCCGGCTGCCGACGCGCGGTTAATTTTCTTTCGGCACGGCGCGATTGTCCGGTTGACCGCGGATTCATCGGCGCGATGCCGCTGGCGTCATCTGCCGTTGGCTATTAAACGCGAGCAAGCGGCCGCGTTTGTGATTGATGACGAGTGATAAGACCTCCTCCCCCGTCCCTTGCCGTCGCGATGACTTTTGCAACGGCGAAGAAATTTCTATGAAATGGAACGATACAATGAGAGACACGCTCACAGATCTTTGTTACACTCTTCCCCTTTTCTCTTTAGATCGGTATGCATTTAAGACTATCTTAAGTG
>NW_017305536.1:7802535-7806945 GCF_001594115.1 Trachymyrmex septentrionalis | reverse complement strand
CTCACAGATCTTTGTTACACTCTTCCCCTTTTCTCTTTAGATCGGTATACATTTAATCGGTTCTTATATTTAAGACTATCTTAAGTATACAGTCTTAAGATGCCACGGATCAATCAAAGGATCGTATTATCCTAAGATATCACTTAAGACGGTCTTGTAATAAGAATTAACCGACTATGGATACCGCTCGTAGTCATTACGATCTCAGCAAACGAGAATGGATTAAAATGGATTGAAAATTTTTTCCGAATTGCGTATTTAAATAGGGAACACTTTTTTTGGATTTAATTGGATTCAATTGGATTCAATTAGATTCAATTTGATGCAGTTTGGATTGAAAAACTGCATTTCCTATTCAAAATTTTGAACAGTATTCACAATGCACAGCTAATATTGTTTTCGGATTGAAAAGCATAGAGATATGCTCCATGCAATTCCTATAAATGAATAAAAATGCGTTCAGGATTGAAAAGTATTCATTTTAACATTCGTGAAATCAATTTTATTTCTGAAAATCTGAATCCATTTCAATTCATTCTCGTTTGCTGGGATCTCATTTGTCACTTAAAAATAAATTACTCATAAGTGACAAATTAAATAAGGTCTGATGATGTTCTTATGATATTTGGTGCTCTCTCCAGCAAGAAACTGCACAGTGTAACACAGCTAGTGATCTTTTGTTTAACATTTCACTTTTCGTTTAACATTAGCAAACAACAAAGATGTAATGATTCACTGTGTCTCTCTTGCTGGAAAGTACCTTATTATATCATTATATCACTCAAGGTAAAAATTACAAAAGTGAACAAATTTATTACGTATCGTTCAATGAAATTATGTAATAAATATATTCACTTACTTTTACTACTCTGCTGTAACCGCAGAGTAGTAAAAAAACTAGGAAGTATAATAATGCGTTTCATCTGGATCGATTTGTTATTATTAAAGATCGATTTGCTATTATTAAAGATCGGTTTGTCCTCTTATTAAAGATCTCCACAATTACAATATATTTTCTTATTGACTTTTAACTATACAGACTCCTACATAAATTTTCACCTCATTTTATGATACATGAATCGACTCCCGTTCTTTGTTCCCTGTTCCCTATTCATTTCTTTAATTACGCGCAGCTCCCTTCGCGTTTTATTCTCGCAAAAGAAAAAACTGTAAGCCTAGATCTTGCGAATAAACAGTTACGCTTCCCTCCCGTCGAGGATGACGCTCTAAAGGTGATTAATGCGATGCGGTTAAGATATTGTCTCGTTCGAGAATCCCAGGGATTCTTCCGCCATTGGCGCATTATATCGTAAAAGCTTTTTTTTTTTTTTTTTTTTTTTTTTCATTCAATGCTAATGCTGATTAATTTTCACTTAATAGGCGCTAAAACGCGCGTTCCATTCGCGCCGCGAGTCTTTCGCTCTCTCAAGAGTCACGTTATTTCAAGCGGCCATCTGCGCCCCGGCGGGGAGACTGTTCCGGCTTTTGCTTGACGTTTCACGCCGTACAAGTGTTTATCTGTCAACGCGATAACTGCGGACGCGACACTTCGAACGATCGTTAAAATTCCACCAATTTGTCGCCGCTTAAGGATATACTGCAAACGAGACCTTCATATCTATATCATGCAATGGGATACGCGAAAATGTACGTGTATACCAAAATTTACGCGAGCCGTTTTGGAGTCCCAATGCGACACACAAAAGTCAACAGAAGATCAAAATGATTTTTATTTCGCTACATAGACGTCAATAACGTTAAGTCAAATTTTGTAATAAAAAAAAAAAATCGTCATATTGACTTTCATGACGTCAAAATAAAATTATTTTACCTCTCTTTCGATTTAGTTTTTCTTGGAGGAGGGAGAACTGAAAGTTACGTTGACGTGGTAAAAAAATCGAGAGGCCCAGACACGCGCTAGGTAGATAAGGATCCCCGTTGAAGCAGCCGTGAACTTTGCACCGTGAGAGGAGTTCGCTTTGCTTAACGAGTTCCCGCGCTTCAAGACAATGAAGTTACATTGCGTGCGTATTTCTTTCCTCCTCTTTCCCTCCGCCGTTCACTATCCCGCTCGTCTCCTCTTGCCGCTATACTTGTGTAGTATTCATAATACAGTGAGAAGGGAAGTGTTTTATCGTAATTTGTTGTTGCGGCCGTCGCCGTTAATCCCGCCGCGCCGCGCCGTCCGAGAAATTCAAGATTAACTTTTTTCTTATATATTCCCAGTCAGAAAGGATAATTGTCAATTCGATTGCCGATTCCATTATCATTTCTGACTGGGTTAATTAAATGATTCTTCTCTCTACCGATCGATTTCACTTCTTCAATGCACGTCTCATGCATTTAAACGGTTGCTAATCCGATGTTATCATTTAATAATGTTTTTTGTCATATATAATTTTTTATAAAATAATTTTATCGCGCCTTTAATTTCTTCTCGTTTTTTATCTAGTATCTGTTTCCATCAACGTAGATTAATTTTAACCTCGGTTTAACTTGCTCTTCACTTTTTTTTTAGTTTTAAGAATTAAAAAAAGATGAAGAGTAAGTAAAACCGAGATTGAAATTAATCTATATTCTCCGTGAAAAGATGACTCATTGAATTAATGTCGATCAGTCGACGGTGTAATGTAGATTATTTCGTTATTTAATACTCATTTCTATTTTAATGCAGATTGATTTTAATCTGGATTTAATTTATCCTTCATCTTTCTTTAAATTCTTAGAACTGAAAAGAGAAAAAGAATTAGTTGAACCGAGATTAAAATTAAATTAATAGAAATGGACATAATTGATGGTTTCTTGTTGGATCGATGGAAACAGGCGCAAATCTTAATCTCGCGTTAATAAAAATAATAATAAAATGATATCAATGAAGTAAATCTTCTAAAATAGAGCTTTGATTCGATAAGAATATACAAGGGAATAAAATATACAAGAAATATAATATTAAATAAATGCAATGGTTATTAAAAATTTGGAGTAATGTTGTCATACTCTTGCTTCGTGAAACTCTTTCTCAAAAGTATGAACGTTAAAGAAATCATGTATATGATCCCATGTTATCATGCTTTTTACATTACATTCAAGTGCAATAAAATTCTTATTCATTTTGATGTATATTTATATTATACATTCGAAATCATAAATATCTCGCGCATAAAGTTGCACCAATTATAACGTACTTGAGACATCGCATATCTAAATATTCATACATTGTAATCTGTGCACGTATGTCACGTTGGCGTAATACTCAGTCTTGCTACGGATAGAAGAGAAATAACGATTTTTATGACAGAGACAAGCATTTGAAATTATAATACGCGGAGCTTCGATTTTTATGCTGTTTATTTTTAATTAATATTTATATAGACGGTCTTGTTTCCAATCATATTGTTTATTTTTACTTATGGTGATTATTATTTAAAGTAGCTTAAAACATTATCCGTTTCAAAGTCTATTTTAAATTTTTTGAAATGGATGTTTTGTCTTTTTAAGCGATTAATATACTTTTAATTAATATACTTTTAATAGATTTATTATGTTGCGCTTATATTCTTTTCCACGTAATTCTTATTTACGAGTTAATGCATCTTTATACGGTTCTTTGTCGAAATGTATACTATTTGCGAGTGATTTTCGTGATATACAAGAGTGTTAATACAATTAATATTCTGAACATTTTTTTTATAATTTGAACATTATGTAAAAATTTTTTTGTTGTTCCAAAATATGCATATTGAGAAAATAAAATCGAACTTATCATAAATGTTTTTAACTGAATGCTGATCTTTTGTTGATTCTGCATATATTCTGTATATATAAGTATACACCTATCTTCGTTCTAAAAAATACAAAAAAATATTTACTTATTTGCATTATGTATTTTTTCTATCGTTTTCTTCAATGACAGACATATGTACATATTATTCTACAAACATTTTTAAACAGTAATTATAGATTCAAATAATTGTTATATATTTAAAAGTAGAGAGACGTTTATACTGTAATTTTATTTTTTTTCTTGTCATTTGCTGTACTCTCTTAATAGTTTCTGTCGTGTTATCTATACTTGTTTTTTTTTCTATTTTTAGGAAAAGGATAACAATATCTTATGCAACATTTATGTTGCATAAGATATCTAAAAGACATCTTTTAAATGTCTTATGTCTAATCTAAAGATAACACAGAGAGTTCAAAATGAACGCAATTGTTATGTCATCAATTTAGAATTCATTTTTAGACACAAAAAGATTTTTTTTCTGAAAAGAATTCTTTTTGTATCCGAAATTAAACTGAATTGCAATAATAATATTATAATATTATAATAATATTATAATATTACACGCGCACACACATGTATAATGTCGATAATTATATTAGAGATTTATATATTATACGTGATGGATA
>NW_017305536.1:7789766-7802435 GCF_001594115.1 Trachymyrmex septentrionalis | reverse complement strand
TAGTAATTAACTTAATTAGCAGTCGATAAAGTTATTAACTATATAAACGATAATGGATAACTTATCGATTGTCGATTAAAATTTTTTTTGTAAAAATTTTAAATTATAAAACAAATATTAATTTTTAATTTTCTATTTATCAAGAAAAACGATTTCTTAATATATTTTATTTTTCTGAAAATTAAAGCATGTTTTTAACTCCTAATTTCTAATTTGTAGTTTATATTAGGTTTATATTAGGTTTTCTACCTTAAACACATGTGGGATATGTGAGCATGTAGCGCTGAGTAGCGCAAGGAAAAGTGATCAAGAGAAAGAAGATAATATTATTTTATATTTAAAATAAGGAAGTACATTATTGTCTCTCTCTTTATGTCTAAATCTAGAATTTTTATTTATGTGAAGTTTATTTGACTTATTAAGCCTTCATCACGTGCTGAATTCTGATTCTAACCTAAAAGAGGTTTAAGAATTCTAATCTATAATAATTATCTTACCTAAAAATGGGTCATAAAAGAAAGGTATATTTTTCGTTATTTACAAACACAATTATACAAATAAAATATAACAGCAACTAAAAAAAAAAATTTAATAAAATTATTAAGTTATAAAAATTATTGAGTCTCTATATGGCAAATACATGCACAACTGTAACAACTTTACTGTGAGAATAATATATTAATAACTAAAAACAGTTTAGTTTTCTAATTAAAATAAATGTTTTATTTAGGGCCGATGTGTGAAACGAAATAAGCAAATAAATGTGGGAGAGAAGGAAGAGTTAGTGAAAGCACCTCATTCCTTTGTATTCCATCGTGGATTGCCAGGGGATCATATCGTTGATCTTACTAAAGATTTTCGTAAAGTTATGGAACCTTTTACAGCTTCATCCTTGAAAATTCGAAAGAAAAATACTATTAAAGATTTTGTCTCCGTTGCAAGCGTGCTGCATGTTAGTCACATGTGTATATTCACAAAAACGGAACTGGGAATGTACCTTAAACTTTGCAAGTACTGTATTCGTTTTAATGAAATTTCAAATTTTAATGAAATCAACAAGAAAACTAAGACGGTTATTTTAATTAATTCGTGAATCGATTTATTGGATATTTTTTAATATTATTATAGGTTGTCTAGAGGACCTACACTTACTTTTAAAATACATAGTTTCTCCTTGACACGAGATGTTATATCTATGTTAAAAAAGCAGCTGGTATACGAGGAAGCCTTCAAAAGTTCTCCTCTATTGGTTTTAAATAATTTCAGTGGGGAAGGCATGCAATTAAAACTTATAGCTTCTACTTTCCAGAACATGTTTCCAACTATAAATTTGACCACTGTAAGTTTTGTGAAACAAGTCAATTTAAGAAACTCAATTTAAAGTAGTTAATTTAAAAACTATTAATTTGTTAAAATATTTTTATAGATTAATTTGAGCACAATCCGTCGTTGTATATGCTTAAATTACAATAAGACGTCTAAAACCATTGACTTCAGACATTATGCGATCAAAGTTGTACCTGTAGGTTTATCAAGAGGTATAAAAAAATTAGTGCAAGCTAAAGTACCAAATTTATCTAAATGTCAAGATATTTCGGAATTTTTAACAAAACCGACCATGTCCGAAAGTGAAGCAGAAGATGATGAAAGTAGTCATGTCACGTTATCACAAAAATTGTCTTCAAGAGGAAATCAGGCTAATTCTAAAAGTGCAATTAAATTATTCGAATTGGGACCGAGAATAACATTGCAGGTTAAAAAATGAATTGAGATTACTACAAGTAATAAATTTATAAATATTTAATATCTTTCTAACGTTAACTGTATATGTTTTAGTTAATCAAAGTGGAGAATGGACTCCTCGATGGTGAAGTACTTTATCATGAATTTATACATAAAACAGAAGAGGAGAAACTTGCAATAAAGAAAAGAAGAGAAGAAAAGAAAAAATTGAAGGAAAAAAGAAAAAGATTACAGGAAGAAAATAAGAAAAAGAAAGAAGTACAAAAGCAAGAACATAAAGAGAAATCATTGAAAGGAATTCAGAAAAAGAGAGAAAATGATATGCTCCTACAAAAAATTGCGAAGGAATCTACTGAAAAGAGTGAACTGGAGGAAGATGACGATGCGCAATATTATCGTGAAGAAGTGGGAGAGGAGCCTGATGAAGGTATAAATATGTTTAAAATTTAATATTTTAAATATATTTAGAGATATTTAATTTGATACTAAACAACTGTAATTTTCTATTTCAGATTTGTTCCAAACAAAAACTGGTTCAAAGAGGCCACATAAGCACATAATGAGATACAAACCGAAGAAAGCAAAACTCGATAAATCTTAAGAGTAATATTAAATAATTTGTCAATAACTAAAATATTTTGGAAATAAAATTTTGTATTATGCATATAAATGTCAACACATTTTTGCGAAACAGATATATAAACGAAAGTACTATTCAGTTCGATCAGAGAGAATTTTAATCTATCATCAGAGTATCTCCATTAAAAATGAAGAAAAATACATGGAGAAGAAAGGAAGTCATATAATTATACAATTAAGAAAATTGTTTATTATGTTGCCACTTGTACAAGGAACATTTTGTACGAAGTTTTTACATTAATTAAGCAAATATTTATTAATTTTAATTACATAAAGAGAAATTCAATAACATGTAATTTCTAAACGAAACAAACTTAAACGTTCTAATTTTTATCATAAAAATTTGACTATTTGGTAATTGATTATCATACTTATATTATTTTGTATAATTCAATAACATAATTATTTCTCTACCTTTCTATTCTGCAATATAGATTTAATCTCATACACTTTTTTACTTTAAATCTAGAGACCGCGTAAATTTTTATATATATTAATATACAGCTTTACTTGGCTGAGGCATCGAGTGGCTTGCTGCTCGGTGCGATTGACTCGCGATCTGTATATCTGGGTTCAATCTCACCTGCGCTTACATACGCGATTTTTCGCGTTTAATGCTAGAGTCTCATAAGGCGTATTTGCCGCGTATCGCGTAACCATGTAATTAATTAGGACTATTAGATTATTATAGATGGCTATGATACGTACAAGCGCGAAAGAATGTGACGTATGCAAACAGAGACTAATAAATAGGAGATCAGGCATACCAAACAATGCTGGAGATGTTGCTGACAATGTCGCTGCTTTATTTCGTGTCTTACTGATTACTGATTGATTACGCGGTTATGGGATTACGCAAATACGCCTTATAGGACTCCAGCATAAACAGCCGAAAATGACGCCATTTAGTGATTAATATTCAATTTACTGACGCGACCCGACTCCAAGTCAATGATCTGTACTGTTTAGCTGTAAAAGAAAAGCTAAATTGTACAAGAAATGCAATTAAAAAGAATACACCGTTGACTTTGGAGTCAGATCGACTCAGTAAATCGAATACGCTATAAAAGATCTTTGATTATCAGTGCCGTTTGGATCCGGCATTAATTAAACTGTAGGTCCCGTTTCGCCAACCGCATGGTAAGTGTGTATAATGGAAGATCATATATAATAAAAACGATACGAGAGATATTTGTCTTAAGCTTTCTCAGCGTCGTGCTTTATTTAAAAAATGGGTATAATGATTATGGTCATATTATTATTTTTGAAATTACATATAATAAGACAATAATAATAAATATGTAAAAAGGCACAATGTAGACGGCGGATAAAATTTAATTTATAATTACTGATTTATCTCGGCCATATAATATTTATATATATATATGTACACACACACATACACACACTATATTCTGATTAAGTTATATCTTATTATATGTATATCACAGGAATTATATTTTCTTAAACTAGTAAACCTATGTAAAATTAGCAAAAAATATATCGTTATCATCTGCAATCGATGTATAAAATAAGTAACAAAGTTCATAGTTCTCTGCATTATAAAAATATGAAACTATTATTGTATTACCTTACAATTAAAAATTGCGATATTTAATAGTAATTAAATATATATAGTAATCAATACATAGCAATACGATATTTTCGCAGATCATGAATTTTTCGAATTTAATAGTTTTTCATATTCTTCAATTTGCTTTTCGAGTTCCTTTATAGTTTTTGATCTAGTTCGACACACGTCCCTCATGATCCGTTTCTCCTTCTCCAATTTCGTTATTCTTATCTCGTCCTATATGAAATTATATCATTAATTAGTATTACATAAGATAATTTATAAAATAATAATAATGATAATAATGTGAAAACACAGCAATCAATGAAACAAAATTGTTCTTGCATTTTTGTATATTTCTTCCCTTTTATTTTCAAATCCCGGATATTGCATGCTTCAATTCTAAGATAGATATTGGCATATACTTACATCGATTACGCCGCTGCTCGTGCCACAAAATTTCAACATTTCCGGCATTGTTTGGCATGCTTGATGTGTCCTATTTATTAGTCTCTGTTTACATACATCACATTCCTTTGCGCTTGTACGTATCATAGCCATCTGTAATCGCTTCATTTCCGCCTTCAGCTCGCTATTCTGTAAAAATAACGTATATTTATCAAATTATGCTTGTATTCACATAAACTTGGTAATAATTAAAATATGATAAAGTACTTTGTTACTATATGCTGATAGGTGTTCCTGTAATTCTTTACACTTCATTTGATAAGGGAAACTTCCGCTACGTATTTGCAGTTCTAACGTTGCAATCTTTCCATTCTTTGATACTACCTCTAACTGCAACTCCCGTATTTTGTTTTTTAATATTGTGCAACTACATTCATCATCGTGAGACTTTTCGGCCTTGTTGGAGGACGTTGTGTTTGTTTGCAACTGATTAATTTGAGTTTTCTTCTCAAGAGTTTTTATCTTGTCTTGTAGTTCGTCAGCTTCAGCACGACATGTGAAATACTTATCTTGAAGCCTCGCATTATCTGCGTCGTGCTCACAAATAACAGCCGCCAACTCGTCTAATTCTTTATCGAGTTCCGTGTTTTTTTCTTTCAACTCCTTTATCTCGTGGAGATAATTCTCGATGTCTTTATTTTTCTGATTCAACTGAACTTTCGTTGCTTCCAGTTCTAATGCAATTTTGTTTTTCTCTTGTAGCAAATTGTCGTACTTCTCATAGGCAGTATATGTATCATTATGTCTGGACGACGATAGTGTTTCCTTCAATTTTTGATTGTCTTTGCACGCCGCATCATATTGACTGCTTAAAGTAATCACTTGCTTCATCAGATCGGTTTTCACAGCCTGCAACTCCGTTATTCGATTGCTAGCACCGTCCAAATTATTTCGCAAAGACCTGTTCAAGTCTTTCAGTTCTTCTATTTGTTCTTCCGCTTGGGCTTTGCTCGTACTGTTTCTGACTCGCTTTTCTAATGTTGCGTACTTATGTTTTAACGTCGTGTAGTTGTCCCTCAAAGCGTTCATCTCTTCTGTCAAAACTATGTGCTTATTATTTAATTCAGCTATCTGTTTGTTTAGCTCCGTGCTCTTTAGCTCTTCAAAGTTCAATTGATCTTTAATCACGTCGATCTCCTTTTTATTTTTCATTTTCAGAGTCTCTATTTCCACCTTGTACTGCTCTATGGTGGCTTTCCGTTCATTAATCTGTTGCTTCAGCAGCTTGTTTTCAGGCATGATCGTCTCCAGATTAATTTTATACTCTGTCAGCTCATCGCACTTAGTTTTCAGAAGTTCCTTGATTTCCACGATACATAACTCTTTCTTTTCCAGTTCTTTATGCAAATCGTTGTAAGTTTCTGTTAACTGCTCTAACTCGGCCTGCATTTTCTGATTTATTTGATTGCTTTTCATTAAGTCGTTACTTTTTAAGTCGATGATATTCTTCAGTTGCTTCTGATTAGCTTCGAGGCCTTCAATGCTATTTGTCAGTTCCATGTTTTTCGTCTTAAACGACTCTATCATACACGTGAGATCTTCAATTTGTTTATTGTACGTTTCTTTCTCTGATTTTAATTGCTTCTGAAATTCTGATTCTTTATTTTTGATCATTTCTTGCGCTTGCTTTTCTCGTTTTTGTGCAATAACAATGGCTTCTTCATTCGCTGTGTCAATCTTAGAATATTTATTATATTCAATTTGTAAATTGTTGAGATCCATCTCAAGTAGACTATTCTTCTCTCTCAATACTTCTCTATCGCGATTACTTTCTTCCAAAAGGTGTCCTAAACGTGCAATTTCTTTCTCTAAGTCCTCGGATGCAATTTCTCGCTCAGACAGATCCTTTTGAAGTTTCTCTATCTCACACTCCAGTTCTTTCACCCACAGCAATGTACGTTTCTCCGAGTCTACGCTCTGACGCTTTTCATCTTCGAGCTTTTGCTTCTCCTTATCGAAATTCTCCCGCATAGTTTTTATTACTTCCTTCTCTTTCATTAAAATAGTTTGCATAAATATCTGGAACAGTTCATCCACCGATTTTTCCACAAATTTCTGAGTATCGACTTTAGGTTCAAGAGATTTTATTTCCTTAATGATATTCTTAGAACTGTCATTCAATACATTTTTGAGCTTCTTGTTATCGTCAATTAATGTTTTATCTTGCTGTGACTGAGACTGATATTCAGTTTTCATCTTCTCAAATTTATTTTCTATGTCGCGCAGCCTGATCAGTTCCTGTTTTAGATAATCGTTTTCGGAATTGTATTTGTTTATTTTTTCATTAAGTTCTATCAGTCTATTTTCCGATTCTTTAATATAATTAGCGGATTCCTGCGAGAGAGCTGCTTTAGAACTGGTTAACTTATCGTTCATTGCTTTTAGTGAATCTAGTTTTTCATTATATTCTTGCTCCAAAAGAATAATGTCATTGTTAAGCTCTTCTTTCTCTTTCTTTATTAAATTTAATTCCTGTTCCAGGCAGGAATGACTTTGACGTAATTCGTTTGCTGTTTGCTCTTTCATTAATTTGTCTTCCTTCAAGCTGTCTACTTCAACCTCAAGAAGCAACTTTGTATTTTCAATTTCTTTGTATCTTATAGTAAACTCCTGCAATGTTTTTGTCATATCTTGTACCTCATTTTCAAAAATATCGGCTTTTTCCAACGTAGTAGCATACAAGAGTTCACTTTCCGACAATTTCTGCAACAATTTTTCATTAATGGTCTTCAAAGTATTAATTTCATCCAATAGCATTCTTTCTTTTTCGTTAATAAACTTTGTAAGATCTGACTTGACACTTTCGTTATTCTCCTTTATCGTCTTGAAATCATTTTGCAAATCGTTTATAACTTTCCCGATATTTTCTAATCTTAATGAAGTTCTACTTGGGGACTTCTTTATGCTGGAATTCTTGTCATTAGTCGACGATGAATCCATGATGGTGCTATTCTGTAATTCTTCGACTTCATTACATTTCTCTTTATATAAATCCGATAGCTTATTATGATCTTCTTTCAAAATTTCTAATTCGTTATTTAGAGATTGAAGTCTTTCCTCAACGCAGGTGACATTCATGTTCTCCGAAAAACTAGCATTAAGAGATAAATTACACGCACTTACGTTTAAATCTTCTTTGGCCTTCAATATGAGCGCGTCACTCTTTGCGGATTTGCTAGAGAATTTCCTCTGCAAGTTTTCCAATTTGCGATTAAGAGTCTTTACTTCGAGCTTCAGCATTCTTCGATTTTCGTTTAACTCATTCAAATGGCTACATTGTGTACAGGTACCTAATTTTAAATCGCTCAGCTTTCTATTGAGATTTGTGAGATGATTAACTTCCTCTTGCAGATTTATGATTTTTGTTTCAGCATCATCATCTAACGCAGATTTATCCAATGCATCATTTATCAAAGTACTATTAAATAATGTCGACAAATGCATGGTATTGTTGTCAGAATTGAGTTTTCGTGCATTATCTAGATCTTCTATGGTTTCTATTAATTGACTGGATATTTTCAAGTTTTCTTCGGTTAAAGTTTTTAAGTTAGTTTTGAGTTCCATCAGCTCGGTTTTCAATACAGTATTCTCCATTCTCAGCTGCTCCACATCATTGTTACCAATGCTCTCTCTATTTTTCAGTGATAATTCTAGTTTGTTTTTTAGAATATCACATTCTTGTTTTAATCCTTCGTTTTCTTCGATTTTATCCATTAAATTAGTGGAAAGATCACCGTTTTCAGCTATTAAATGCTTATGTTTCTCAGTAAGATTCGTTAATTTATCTTTATATATACAATCGTGTTCATACAAAAGCGACTTACTCTCTTTCAACATTTCAAGCTCTTTCGTTCGGTCTGTGAGATGGGACAACAATTCTATATTTTTTGCCTGAAATTCACTAATCTGTTTTTCGTACTTTTGAATTATCTGCTCTTCGTTTAAGTTTACCTCGGGTATCCTCGAGCGAAGAGTTTCTAATTGTTCATTAAGATTTGTTAAATTATTCTCGAGTTCGAGTTTCTCATCAATTATTTTTGAGTTTCGCTCGTAAAGCTCATCGATAGTCTGCTGATGATAAATAACCGATTTCTCATTGCATTCCTTTTCTGTTGCTAATTTATTTGCCAATTCGCTATTCTCGGTTGTTAATAAATATACAGTTTGTTGCAAGTTTTCTATGTCTGCTTTCAAGCTTTGCACAATGTGCTTTATTTCATCTAATTCCTGATTTTTCAAAATAAGATCTGCAGACAACTTAGCACTATCTTCATCTAGAGACATTTTCGTAATCGATAAATCGTCTGTAACTTTCGACGAATCATTACCTAAATCGGATTCATTATATGATATCGACTTCGTTGTCTGTTCTTTCAAGTACGTATTTTCGTTCTGTATATCCTGAATAATACTTTGCAAATTATTAATACGACTTTGTAGATGATTGATTTCGTCTTTGCTCTGATTCTCTGTTAATTCCTTTTCGGGACTCTTCAACGATTGTTGAGACAATTTTATGGAATCTTGTTCATCTCTTTCAAATATCGTATTTGGGACTTGCGCATCCAGTTGAATTTTCTGTAATTGTATTCCATTCGATTCATCTTCTACTGAAATGCAATGCTGAGCATTGGCCAGTTTCTCTCTCAATTCGCGAACTGTATACTCAAACTCTTTTGTTTTCGATGTGAGACATTCGATCTCTTTTTCCATATCATAACTCTTCTCTAACTGCAATTCTTGTTCATTTATTCTGTCCTTCAATAAATTGTTATTCAATTCTGCTTCCTTTGACTTTTCTTGGAGTTGACGCACTGTATCTTCCAATTTACTTTTCTCAACTGCAAAATTTTCAACGGATTTTCTGTGTTCTTCAAGCGTTTTCTGCGCTTCTTCTTGACATACATTTAATTCTTCTTTAATTAAACTATTACATGATTCTGTTTCCTTTAACTTCTCTTGCAATTCGGAAATTATCTGTTCAGATTTATTTTCAGATGTAAGAGTTTCATTTGTGATCTCTAAATTAATTTCATATTGATTTACTTCATATTCATTTGATTTGTTTTTCAATGAATTGTTTGATTCTACTTCTTTCAATTTCTCTTCTAATTCACTAATTATAACTTTAAATTCATTTTTCTCGATTGCAAGAATTTGAATTTGATTCTCTAAGTCGCAGTTCTTTTGTATACACAGCTCCTGTGTATCTAAGTTATTTTTCATTGAATCATTCATTAATTGTACTTGTGTCAATTGGTGTCTCAACTCATTATTGATTCGTTCAAATTCCATTCGTTCCTTTATGATATCTTCTAAATGAAATTTATCTAAATTTTGCTGATATTCATGTACTTTATCTTCCTTTGCGCCAATCATTACCTTTGTTTCTATTAATTGCTCTTGAAGATCATCAACAGTAAGTTTAAATTTGTGATTTTCAGATTTAAGTTGTGCAATCTGCTTTTCCTGATCTTGGAATTTCTGAACTTCTAGTTGCTGCTCGTTTAATCTATCTCTTATCGAATTATTAATTTCTTCTGCTTCTCTTAATTTATATTGCATTTCAGAAGCAACTATATTTTTTTCTTCTTGAAGATTTTGTAGCACTTGCTGTTGCTCCTCCAGTTTATCTTTCATCGAATTATTGTTTAACTCTGCTTCTGTTAGCTTATTTTGAAGATCAGTTATTTTACATTGCAGTTTATCTTTTTCAAATGAAATGATCTCATTATTTGATAAAGTTTGAATAAATGGTATTTCTAATTCTACATTTCGGGTTAATTTATCTTCTAATATAATATTACGTTGTTCGGCTTCATTAAGTTTTTTTCGCAGTTCAGATGCTACATGTTCGTATCCATCTTTTTCAGCTGTAAGAACAGCTATCTGTTTGTATAGATCAGGAATGTTTTGCACTTCTATTTTTTGTGCAGACAACTGCGTAATTTTTTTTTCTAAATCTGGTATTCTCTCTAATTCTACTGCTTGAACGTTTAACTGATCTTCTGCTGAAGTATATCGTAATTCAGCTGCAGTTAACTTTTTACGAAGTTCAGATGCTATGTGTTCGAAAGCTTCCTTATCAGATGTGACATTTTCCAATTGCTTTTCAAACTGTGAACGTTTTTCCTGGAGTTCAGATAAATAGTCTTCACAATGTAGTTGCTTTTCCAAGGTTGTAAATTCCTTAAGCTCTGAATATTCTTCCGTCAAATTACGGATTCTGTTTCGCAGAGTATGCTTTGGTGTATCAGGTGAATTATTGCTAGTTATAAACAAAGAATGATTAAAATAATTGTAAAACAAAATCAAATTAATTTTTCTATACTTACCTTACAGTTTGAGTGGACGCCTCAATTTTGTCAAATGTAATGTTATCGTCGCTGTAGTTTATAGGTGATTTGACAATTACATCATCGATAAATTTTACGCGATGTTTGTCACGATATGTAACAAATGGATCCTCATCGCTACTGATGTCTTCGTCATGATTTGCTTCACTATTCATAAGTTCCAGTTCAAAATCAGCAAAAGCTATTTGGAATGCTATAAGAATAATACACATATCTTTAATTTATAATTCAGTTTATTAAAATATTCAATTTGTATAATATAAAAAATTAACGCACATGAGTCCATAGTAGCATCAGATTTATATCTAACATGTAATTTGACGGGTGACATTTCTTTGATTGGTGATAAATGCGAGCACGTTGGAAATAAAGATGTATTTAATTTATTAAATCCACCAGTGCCGCACCAAGTCTGTCTCCTTTTTTCTTTAGCCTTGAACGATGCTATAGTATTGCGATTAGCGGCAGTGATGATCCGAGTTTGCAGTAATCTAATACGCTCTTCTAGATTCTGATTAATGCGATCTTTCTCTTGCATTTTAGATTCCATTTCTTGAAAATCAGTTGTTTGAGTTAACTGTTTCATTCTCTAAAAATATGAATTTATAATGTAAAAGATCTTAAGATATTATTTCTTACGATACTATTCTGGGTATTTCGTGTGCAACTTCTGTTTGTGCAAATTTCTCACAAATTCGACAAATTAAATAATATGTACATTTTATTATTTTCCAAAAGTCTAAACATTTGTTCTAAAAAGTTGAAAGTATGTTCGTAAATTTTTATAAAATTTTTTGAACTATTTTAAATAGATTAAAGAATGGATGGATTTGAAATACCTAGATGTGTACCGATGAGGCATCGCCTATTTTTTGTGCCTATTACTGTAAGGATTAAAAGATTTTATCATAGAATATCGTGGGATTTTATCATAGAAAATTCAATCAAAAAATTTTCCATAATAACCCAAAATAAAACATTTATAATATACACTTACCTCTAACTCTGTATGTAATTTATCTATTTGTTTTGCATATCGTTTTAAAAGTACACCGTCAGACATAACTTCGTTCAGTTTAGGGTCATTTTTTACATTTCTAGCTCTAGATGCAAACCTATTCATTAAAAAAATAAAAAATCAGTTTACACTACGTTAATATAAAATTTCAAAAATATTAGAGCACGAGCGTAGCATGACAGACAGCGCACTAGTCTGTCATGCTAGAAATTCCGAGTTTGACCCTGATAGGAATCAAAATTTTTACGCTCGTGTTTCCTCTCAGAAAAAAAAAACAGTAACATCTCGAGAATATCCTTACTCACAGAAACAACACCTCACGAAAAAATCGCCGTTGGGAACCGGTGTTAAAACTATAGATCCCATATGCTTGTGACAATTGAATAATCAGTGTACCCCACAAACATATGAGAGAGATGTACCAGGCCAGAGGCCTAACGTAAAAAGAAGAAAAAATACTAACGATAATGTGCACTGAGTCTCGTCTAAAGCAGCTGGTGTTACTGCACATATCATCACCGTCATTGCATTGCCACCCAAAGAAGTTTGAAGTAATCTTGTTAATTTACTATTTCGGAAATTTACATAATCTTGTGATTCGCTCAATTGTTTTATTACTAAGGCCAACGTTGAAAGTGATAAGTTAATATGACGTCCTTCCTTGAAACGTTCTCCAGTAGCACCTGTCAGACGAGCTCTTTCTGATCCAGCTAGATCGACCATATTTAATTGGGAAACTTGTATCGCACCATCTGAACCTGCACTAGCCTCACGACTTTCAATTGTCTGCAATAATGTCATTGTGTTGCAACTTTCAAATTTATGGAAATATATGGATTATATCTAGGTATATATATATATATATATATATA
>NW_017305536.1:7785470-7789749 GCF_001594115.1 Trachymyrmex septentrionalis | reverse complement strand
AAGTTTGCAGTTATAGTAACTTATATCTATTATATATAGATTATATTATTTAGTAATAATAATAAAATAATTTTCTATTTTAAAATATCTCATATAGTATTAATGAAAATTAATGTTCTTACAATTCTAAATATTGTATGGCTTCTGCTACTTCGCTCATTCATGTTTGTTTCGCCTATTCTTCTGCTTTTATTACCTTTATTCATTATTGCTAAAACATTCTCTGGACTATTTGTAACTTCTTCCTTACACTTTACGAATACTTGACCATTTACATCTTCGTGTATTTTCAAATCTGTTGAATTTTTATCTTGGTTTTTGTTTAAGAGATCATTAACTTTTTCATTATAAATCTCTAAGTATGATACTCTGAAATATTAATATATTGTTACAAAATGCTATACTTCTTATATGAATTTTAAACGACCAATACTGAATCAGTAATACCAACAATATACATCAACATTTTTGCAACATTACATAATATTGACAAATATTATTGATAGCCTTATTTCAGCTCAGTTTTACATAATTATGCAATATGTATACTATACTAACAGAAATGCTGAAGAACTCTTTTTACAGATCTTACACAGTTAATAATACTGTCAGAATCAACAAATACTAACAATATTATAGGTATCCAGATTTCTTGATTTTTAAGCAATAGTATTGCTGTGATAGGGAATACTGATATTGAAGAACGAAGAAATCTAGATCTCTATCAATATTCTATAATCTATACCAATCCATAATCTATATCAAAACTAATCATATATAATTAATAAAATTAATAGTATTTGTTAATATTGATAGATTAATGACTAAAGGTGGATAGTCAATAATATTGATCAATATTAAACCAATAATAAAAGATAGTATGCATCAATGTTTTTAGAATTTTTACAACCTTACACAATCAGTATCATTGATAATATTATATATTAACTTAATTTTAACTTCAGTTTTATGTACAATATTTATTGCACTAACATACAGTAGCATGGATCTTAATAATATTGGACACTTAATAATCAAAATCTATCACTGTCCATATCCTATGTCAATCCATCAATATTAACAATTCACGATCAGTAATATTGTTGATATTTATTGATACTAACAGAGGCTACGTTTACATCATGCATTTAGGCCATGACTTATACAATAAATATCCTTATTTATTCTATAGATTAAATAAAAGCACCCATCATATAGATTGTCAACTAAGCATACAGTGTAAATGTAGCGAATATTATTGATATTGTAGGATCACCTTAAGATCCATATTATTGATTGCAAGTTTGTTTGCGTTGCATAAAATCCTCAAATATTCTTGCACTTAAAATGAAATAGATATATATTTGACTTTGAAGAAAGCAAAGATGCAGAGTACAAAAAGTGCGATCAACGCGAACAGACTTATTATAACTTATATAAATAGGTTTTGAAAAATAGATAAAAGAGTTCTAAACTCTTAATTAAATTATACTTTTGTCACAAGATATATTCTGAACTGTCTTAGCTAAGAAAATTATTCTTTTGTTACAACAGATATATTTACCTTAATAAAAACTCGCGTCCTGGAATATTAGTTATTGCGTCAAACATATGTTCAACAGCCAAAGGTACTATGCCAGGTTCTTCCGAAGTACCCATCATAGTATAAGTTTTACCAGAACTTGTCTGTCCATAAGCGAACACTGTGCCATTAAATCCATTTACAGCAGCATCGACAATAGGCCTTACAACATTAAATACATTGTTGTTGTTGGCGGTCGTATCAAAAATATGATCTGCAAATGTAATATCATATAAACATAATTTGTGAATTTTATATCAAGGTGAAAGAATACAAGATAAAAATATGACCGATAAAAATTATAACCTCACAAGACAATGATACAAATTAACATTGAATAATACTTCTTTAGTTGTACTTCATGATGTATATGTATTTTATATCTAAAGAAATAAAATATTTTTTATTGAAGGAAAAAGGAAAAGTAAAAATTCGAAAGAAAATGTAAATATAAAAATAAATTTTTTAAAAAAGATACGCCGAGAAAAATAAAACGTGCCTGGGATACGCATTTTCGAAATTCGTATTCGTACTAATTTCGTATAACATATTGACATACCAAATTCGAATCTACCATCAGATCGCTTTCTGAATTCGGGGTCGATAGCTGCAATAGTGTTTTCACTGGTAACCCATTGTATCGATGAATTCTCATCCTTTTCTCGCTTGATGAGAGGCCTGACTTTGATAGCCACTTTTATGCTGTCTGACATTGTGAATTCAGATTTTCGATTCTAACAAATATTTCAAGAAAGCAAGTCTTGTATTTATTGTATAAACACACTCACGAGAATCACGAATATTTATCATATCACCATAACAGTCGACGGAAGACTAAACGAGTAAACGCTCGTTACGCCGTTCAAATTCAAATCACAATTTATCACGCATGCGTCGACCGTCATTTATTGCATGGCTATTGGGCGCTCAGTGAACTCTTGCATCTGATTGGCATATTCCATTAGATTTAAAAATGTAGATCAAACAGATAAAAGAGCTCATTGAGCTTTCAGTGAGCGGTCGTGCTTCTGGATGCACCCATTAGCTGCATTTCAGCGGATTCAAGTTAAGTGGCGCTCGCTGTTATTGGTGTATTCTTTTAGATCATCCAATCAGCATTTTAGATCTGGAAGAATACAGCAATAGCAGCGAACGCTCACTCACGTTGTGTTCCAAAATTCACGGCTAGTGCTAAAAATTTACAGTTTCATATACAATACATTTTCAGTGCATTAGCAGTGAATATTGGAACACAACCTCAACTGTTGAATTCGCTGAACCACCAACAAGATACTATTAAAGACCGTCAACTCTAGGTGAATTTTCGGCGGTATAAAAAAGGCTCCAAGGTAATTAAAAAATTCTGATATTATTGATAATTGATATAAATTTGCTATTATTAACATAGATATTTGACTCATACATTATTAAATTTATGATTTTTTATTACATAAATATTCCATAAATAAATATGCATACTTGTAAAACTATAATATCCTATATATTGTAGAAAAATTACAATTTTTTTCTTTGCAGTTATCATCTCTGTTGATAATCAAACTTCGACAATAACACTAAAATTTTAATATTAAAGAAAAATTACGTATTATTGATTTTTAAATGCATAAATACGTCTATTAAACTAATAAATGATAAAATTAATACAATATTATTAGTTTTTAATTCTTAATTACTTCAATATTCACAAGGACGCGAACTCCCATAAGGATGTCGGTCTTTAATAGTATCTCGTCGATGGCTGAACGCAGCCATTCTGATTGGTCGAACTTGATTTTCAAACTTTTCCGCCATTTGTTCAATTTCACTATGGATTTGTCCAATGTCTAGTGATGTCTTGTGATGAGTGATCCAGCGTGATGTCGCTAGTGTCGCATTTCGTCATGACGTATCTTTCGCCTTTGCTTTATCATGACATGAAAAAGCGCGCGACAAGAGTGTCGCAATTTTCGACAATTATTAAGAAGTAATTAACTCTGATTGATATCCAATATCATGCTACTAAAGGATTGTGCAATAATTGTGAAATATTATACAATCGTGCGTTACGTCGTGCACGAAAAATGTATGAGAAGGCTACGTAGAGATGAAAAACAATTGAAACGCGCAGCAGCAGTGAGTTGATATTTTAATTGTATAAATATATAACTTATCTAACAACAAAAAATATCTAAAATCAGGTCATAAGTGTTTTCTGCGTCTAAAAGATGACTTATGCCCGTTTTCACCATATAGATAACTTTTTTCATATAGATTAACTTTAATCTCGGTTCAACTTACTCTTTGTTTTCTTCTAATTCTAAAGAGGAAGAATAATTAAAGGGTATAAGTCGTCTTTAGATGAGATTAAAATTAATTTACATTGATGAAAATGGACAGTAAAAATGTTTTATGTCATAATTTTAAACTTTGTGTTGTTTGAATTAATGTCATAAGAATATGTTCCAAATTTGCTGTATTATATGTATAGATATATTTTCAAAAATGTGAACATAATATAAAATATTAATATACTTAATAATAAACATTAATATAAAATAATTTTTTGCACCAAGATGAGAGTAGCTGTACGTGCAGAGGAAAGTCTATTGGAACATAGGGGAATTGGTGAGTAATATTTTATTTTAAATATATAATTTAATGTCATATCAAATAATATTTTTAATTTGTTGTACAATA
>NW_017305536.1:7765799-7784980 GCF_001594115.1 Trachymyrmex septentrionalis | reverse complement strand
ATATATATAAATGTAAATGTGAATATAAATAACGATTTTTTTTATGTAAAGATATGGCAGGGGTGACTACGTGGGAAGAAAAGACAATTGGAACGTATAGTAGTGGTGAGTGATATTTAATTTCAAATATATAACTTAATGCCATAACAATGATATTTTCAAGATTTGCTGTACTATATATATGTACTATATATATTTCTAAAAATGTGAACGTGAATATAAAAAACACGATTTAACGATATTACAACATACATATAATATTCCTACATAACTCCTTGTATCTAAAAAAAAGCGTCATTTTTCAATAAATTCTTTGGCGTTTTAATTAAACGCAGCGTGAAAATATATATTGGCATGATCGGTATATCATGATGACGATGTTTAATTCATAAATTTGAGATGCGATATATTTGATGTGATGTATTTGATTAAAAAAAAAAAAGAAATATAGATTTCGCTGAGAGGATCGCTTTTCTCTTGCAGAAATTTAATTTGATATTAGTCAATTTAATATTAAAAATTACTTATTTTAGGTATTAAAAGCATTGAATAATAAAATGTTTTTAGTCTTTAAATAAGTAATTAATCACTATCCTCCAGTGTTTTCTAGGTTTCTTCATCATTTATAAAATTTTAATATTAGAAGGTAGTGATTAACTATTTATTTTGGGTATTAAAAATATTGTAATTCATTCATTTCAATACTCAAAATAAGTAATTAAAATGATTTTATAATATTAAATTAGATTTTTGTAACGGGCGGATAATTGGCCACAAATAATCGAGTCAACTTAAAGTTTCCTCTGACAATCAATTTTCTTTCTGGACAAATTTTGCGCCATGGATGCGCGAAGATAAAATATATATTTTCCTTAAGCTTTCGATCATTCCGTGTCACAAGTTAGACAGCTCAACCGAGGCAGATTACATTTTAGACTACATTTGCAGGACTGGATGTCTATATTCTCAATAATAAAGAACAGACACAGTCCGTTTCGCTGTCATCTATGTCTGTATACTTTTGAAGTTTCGCTCCTTCTTAGCACGCCGTTCTCTACGTTTACGTTTGTACACTTTACGTTAGTAAATGTACTCAGTGACTTTATATCTATCTGATAATCGAAAGCGTATCTCTACAATGCTCTCTTGTTTGCTGATTTACTTTGGTCTCAGAACGAGACTAAACATAGCATCTTTTCTCTTTACTGTCGCCGTCTACTTTTACAAAAGCACTTCTTGTTATGTGAATTATCAGCGCCTTGTACACGCTTTATTCTTTCAATACGAGTATCTGTCACAAAGTGAATATATTGTGTTAGTACCTAAATTAAATAAATTCGTAAGTTTAAATTGGTCAGTAACAATACCAATGAACGGATTGTGAACTAGTATACTCAATTTATGTTAACACTTATTTGCTGTAAAGTCTTTGTTAAGAATATTAAATAATAATAGTTTATATATTAACATATCCTTTTTAAAGAGAATGTTAAATACTTTTATATGTTAATATATCTTTTTTAGATAAATGAATTATAATGAAATGATGAACTATAGTGAATGATTTTTTTTTTAATGTTTACTAATTGTTGAATATTAAACTTTTATGCAATAATTTCTTTATAATGGATAGACAAGAATTGTGGTAGTGAAATAAAGTTGCAATTATCACTATTAATTTAGCTAAATACTCTTGTAAAGTGTACGCATATCACAAAAATTTTCACATATTTCATTCACGTATTAATAAACTATATGAAATATGCCTGGATCTCCAATATAATTATTGGAAGCATAAAATTCGTATAAAGTAAAATCATTAAAAATTCAATATATTCAATGTATATAAAAAAATTGTATATAAAATGAAATATATATATATAGTTATCGAAAAATCCGCGATTGTTCCAATCATATGATTATCAAGAAGTGCTATGGATGATTCATCGCGATAGTTTGTTGATGTTATGCTTTTTATAATGACTTTGATGTGCAATGCTCGAGCACTCACTGAACAATATACGCGAGAGTTAATTATACTCCATATTCTCGAGAAGTATAACTTAGTAAGTACTCATATATTGATATAAATATCCAAGTGTAGTATACAAATACTGCACTTAGAATATATAAGTACTACGCTTGATATATGTATACTGGCAGTTTGCAAAGAAAGTTCAGTCCACAATTACTTCTTATATTATTTTAGTTGTGACGGAGTGCTGGATCTGTAAGACGGTGGGGCAGGTAAAGCTAATGATGGTGGTAAGCTAGCAGTACTCGTCACAGTAGAGTCCAATTTACGCGCTTCTTGCTCCAATAATACCGCATCCAATGATGGATCTTGAGCCACGGTTCTCAAAGAGTCGCCCAACGCTTGTCGCAATTGTTGCATCTCTCTACCGGCTCGTGAGCTTCGTAAAACGTACAGTTGCCTGCGTTTTATCTCCTGATTGAGTTGTTCTCGCAGTAGTTGTATCTATAAAAAAATTTGCATTTTATTTATATGAATTCATAATTATTAAATGACGATAGATTACTTGCGTAATCCTACATATATATATATATATGTGTGTGTGTGTGTGTGTGTGTGTGTGTGTGTGTGTGTGTGTGTGTGTGTGTGTGCGCGCGCGCGCGCGCGCGCGTGTGTGTGTATTCACTGCAATATAAATATTTAAAATAGGCGAAGCAATATAAATATGTATAAAATATATACCTGATTTTCCAAACGCGATACTTGCTGACGATGGCTCTGTTCTCTTGCCTCTAATAATTTCTCGGCTTGCAGTTGCGCGGCTCTGATCCGTTCTAATTCACCGCATCTATCTCGACTCATATCCAATAACGAATGAGAGGAATGCATGTAAGTTGATTTCAGGCGTATAAGCTCGGCCTCTTTTTCCGCTAATTGAGTCTCCAATTTGCGTATCTTCAATCTCAGTTCTCTATTTTCATGCTCCAAATTGTCAAGACTGTAACTAGTTCCCAGGAGTTCTATATGCGCTTTCTCCGGACGTTCGTAACTCTTACTTCGAATACTAGTCTTGCTCGCAGCAATTTGACGCTCTAAATTACGTTTGTCAGCTTCTAACAACTTTACCTAATTACAAGACATATTTTGTAAATATAGAAAGTTCAATTTTTTAATACAAGTATAAGATCTGTATAAGATCTGTTCTTTGTAGATTAACTAGTGTACACTTATTGGACTCAAAATGAAATAAATATTTTAAAGTTTGATAAACGAGATCGAAAATTTTAGTGTAACGGCAAAGAATAGCCTGTGCTATTTGATTTTTGCAACATTTGTCTACAAAGGATGCTTACTTTGTCGTTGAGAGCCTCTACTTTTCCTCTCATCTCACTCCTTTCTCTTTGAGCAGTTTGCAATTGACGTAATAGGTCTTCATCCTTAGTCGCACCACTTTCTGGTGGCCATGTAGACAATCTTAATTGCGACTCTAAAGCTGATCGCTGTACTTCATTATTGGCTAGCTCATTCTGTAATCGTGCATTTTGATCAATCAGTGATTGATTGGTATGCTTTAAATTGCTCAAGGATTGTTGAGCCGTTTCCAAGCGTTCAGATAATATTCTACGATCATTCTCGGTATTCGAAAGCTGTTTCTGTAGCTGAAATAAGATACGTAGATTTACAATTTAAGAAAAGAGAAGCTTCCATTAACAGTGTCTTACCTGTTTGAGCTTCTCATTGTTACTTTGAGAGGAAGTAGTAACTTCCATTACATTCTGTCGTAACAGATTTATTTCACTCTTGAGTTCAGTTTCCGTAGCAGACGCTTTCTCTAATGATAATTTTAATTGTTCTATAGTAGATTTTAACGAGGCGCAACGTTCCTCTAAACCTGCCACGGTACGATTTTGTGTGTCAAAGCGGTCCTGTAATTTCTAAAAAAAACAACAAAAAATTAAAAACATTAATAAAATTTACATTTAAGTTAGAAAAACTGTCGAAGACATATTGGTTCGCAATATGTCTTTATTTTTATCGATAAATACGTGCATTTAGCATGTAATTTATCTTACATGTACTATAAAATCTTAGAAATATATATACGCGCAATTATCGATAAAAGTGAGATATGAATAAATTATTGTCTTCGTAATTGTTATAGTTTATGTACTGATTCAAATATTACGCTCTTATTAAAATACAGATTGCTGTAGGCAATTAAAACGCTAATTGGAAGTGTTTCCATCTTACTTGAATATGCGCTTCTTTTTCTTGCAACATCATTTGCAATCTTTGGAGATCGCCGTCTAAAGACATTCTGTGCAGTTCCATCTCTGTTGCGCGAGAATCGCTGTGACGAACTTCTTTTTGAAGATTACGCTTTTCTGTTTCCAATCTGTTCAATTCTTGTTTCATTTTCTCTAACTTATCCTAAACAAACGCAAAATTATATGCACTGAGAAGTTGTATGTAGCGATTGTGAGAATGTTTCTTCTAGATTGTACCTCGTACTGGGATTTCTCGTCCGATTCGGCGCTCATCTTTATTTCTAGGGTTGTAAGCTTTTCGCATAATTTTTCGCACTCTTCCGTCTTTTGTTGAAATGCAGCCAGCTAAAAAATAAATTAAAATGTTAATCTTTTTTTTTTAGTAGAATACAAGACACGTGTCTATATTCTACTAAAAAAAAGATACCTGTGCTTGATAGCCAGTTTGTGTTTGAGTTAGTTTTGCTTCCACAGATTTTTTTTCTTCTTGAAGCGTGCGAATGTTAGTCAGAAGGTTGTTGACTTTTACATCTGTGCTGCTTTGATTTTCTTGAGACTCTTTCAGTTGTTTCTTTAAACTACACAATTCTGTTTTGTAATCGTCCTATAATATTATATCATTATAGATTTTATTATAATAAATCAATATAATATATTCACTTATTCATCACGGAAAGAACGATATTGTTGAGGTATCTAAAATTTTAGCTAGATACAGATTTAAAAATAATTTTTGAATCATCAACATAATTATGTTGGTTTTACTCAAACTGGTTGCTAGAAAACTTTTTGCGGCATTCCTAAACGTTTTAATAGTCCAATAAAATTATTTTCAAATCTGTATCTAGCGCTTTAGATAATAAAATTGTTGTTTCCGTGTAATTGTCAAAGCCACGTACCCTCTCGCGTTCAATTTGAGCAACTTGTTGCATAAGCGATCGTACTCCTTTCCTAACGGCTTCGGGATCAACATCCAGTATAACATCTCTGCTAGTATCACCATGATCTTGCGCTTGATCAAATTATGTTATATATTAATTGAATTTTATGTACCGTGGAATAATAATATATTATAGATATATATCAAAATAAAATTTTTTCTTACCACGCGCTGGACTCCATCTTCTCGAAGGGCTCATCAATTTAAATGGCATGTTTACGCTTCCGTCCATTTGAATACCGGCGATACGGCGGAGCGTGGAACCTACACTGCTCAATTTCTGTTCTACTTCCTTTTTAGCAGTCTCCAACTGCGATAGTTGCGCATCGAGAGCTCTTACCCTGCCTTCGGATCCTCCAAGGCGCGCCTGAGATTAGAAATACATTTTTTACTCTAAAGGCCGGTTGTTCCACATTTTAGTAAATTTTATCTGTTGGGTAAGTAGCAAGATTACCCAATCACGTGCGCGGATTACCAGACTTCACAGATAAAATTTACCAAAAGGTGAAACAATCGGCCCTAATCAATATTTCAATGAACCTGAACATTTTTTTTAATTACGTTGTGAAAAATTGTTTATAAATGCTTTTCAAAATTTTAAATAATTTTAAGTTACATAATCTTATTCCTTGGATTAACTACTTCTGATCTTTAAAATGAAAAAAAAGCGTGTTTTTCAATTATGTTAATTTAAGCAAAGATAATGTAAAGTACACTGGACTCGTGAATATTAGTTAAGGTTTCAGAGCGAAAATACTCCATCTTTCTCGAAAATACCTTTAGCTCTTGAAGTTGCTGCGTGGCATCGGCCAAGCAAACCTCTAGATTATGTTTCTGATCTTCCAATTTTCTTTCGCGACAGCGGCTATCTTCGAGCCGCACCAGCAACTCTTGCTCTCGTGCACGCCATCTTTCATCCTCTTCATCCGCTCGCCCGCGTAATTTTCCAAGTTCTTGTCGCGTAACTTCCAAACTGTTATCCAAGTCGACTACCTGCGACAACGAAATTCATCCTATTGACTGAAGAAGTGAAGAATGAAGAAGACTATGCGCATTTCTTCACCTGTTTCTTAACTTGATGCAATTGCAGTTGTATTCGCTCTCTCTCCTCAATCTCGTTAGCCAATCTGGCCTGCAATTCCTTCTCTTCATTTTGAGCTTGAGCATTGTTCTCATGGCATTTCTGCAGCTCATCTTGCGTGAAGCGAAGCTGCTGCTGCATTTGTAACGCTTCGCGTTCCATGTCACGTACTTGTGCTTGCAGACGTGTCCTCTCGACATCCATGGTCGCTTTCGCGTCTTCCAATGCTAAACACGTATATTTTAACAAAATTACAAAAAATATGTTTATATATCTACGAAAAAAAAATAATACCGACTTGCTATTTTCTGGTATGACTCCTCCAATGTTCTTCCCTGTTCCCTTCTTTCGCTCTCAATTTGCTTAACGTGCTCTCGCAATTCCTTGTTACTGTTGTTGTATTTTTCTTTCTCATACGTGGTATCCGCTAACTGTCTTCGTACGTCAACTAAGTCTTTGCGCATTGTCTCATTAACGTTGTCAGCTGCAATAAAATAATAAGATGATTAACTCTTAAATGTTTCTTTAATTTGAAAACCGGGATTTTTTTCCAATGCTTTTCCAATGCTTTTTCCATTGCTTATAACTTTTTTTTTATTAATAAAGGTACATTTGCTTGGTATGTTTCTTTCATTGTTTTGATTGAAAAACATTTTTACAATATGTCCATTTTTATGAAAATCATAAGCAATCGAATTGGGTTGGGTATACCCAAGTGTTGTTCCCGTAGTATAGCGGTTAAAGGTTAATGTCTATTTCTACCAATGTAGATAAACTTTAATCTGAGTTTTATAGTTTTTATCTCACTTTCTCTCTCTCTCTCTCTCTCTCTCTCTCTCTCTCTCTTTATAATTCTTTTCTAAGAATTAGAAAATCATAAAGACTAAAATAAATCGAGATTAAGTTAATATACATTAATAGAACATAAGACAACTACAAATCGAGAAATGGAATTTTGAGGAAAAAAGTATATTACCATCTTTGAGTTTTCTAATAGTATCGTGTAGCTGATTTTGCAATCCATCAACTTTATCCTCCGTCATGTGTAGTTGAACTTGCAATTCTTCGACCTCTCGCTGTGTGGATTCCCGTTCTTTCCAGAGTTCTTCTATTTTTAAGTCAAGCTTCATCTTTTCTTCATTAGCCTTCAACTTTGTCTCATCTAGTTTTGTTTTGAGACGATTTAATTCATCGCGGAGTTGATTTGTATTATTTCGTTCTTGCTCAGCACGTGCTGCGGCCTCCCTCTTAACACGTTCTAAGGTATTCTTTTCTTCTTCTAATTCACGCATAATAGTATCAATCTTTTCGATTAATGCCTGTTGGTCGTGATGAGCTATAACAAATTTAAATATATTTAAATTATATTGATTCACAACATTGTTGAATACTAAAAGTATTTTATAAAGATAATTAAGGCTTGATTAAGAGTATTCAATTACATACCTATTAAAAGTGCCTGTTGTTTATCATTTTCGGCTCTAAGAAGTGCTTCCTCATGCTGTTTACACAAATTCTCTATGTGTTGCTGCAACTCTTCTATTCGTTGTTGCAGCTGATTGATTTCTTCATTTTTCTCTCCCTCCACTTGTGATAAAGATTGTTGCAACCGTTTCTCTAAATTTATTTTTACTTGCTCCTAAAGATAATAAACAACGAATGAACGTATTATAGAAGTAACGTGTTGATACAAAATCTTAAAATTTCATAAATAATTAATTAAATACTTTTTCATCGTTTATCTTCTTTATGCTATCTTCCGATTGTCTCTTCATATTAGATATAATTTGTTGAAATTCTGCGATCTGATCACCACTCTGTTGCGTAAGTGACTGTTTGATGTCTTGCGCACGTTTTTCACTATTATCCAATTCTTTCGTTAGTCGCGTTACTTGTCCTTTAAAACTTTCTTGTTTTATTAATAATTCTTTTTGCTCCTTCTCTAACTGTGTTTTCTTAACATGCGTAGCTTCCAAATTGGTTTGTGTGTCAAACAGTACTCCTTCTAATATTTCCTTCTCAGTGCGCATTGACGCAAGCTGCTCTTGCAACCTTTGAAATTCCTTTTCATTTGTTTCCAAGAGTACCTGTATGAAAAATCTACGTTATTGTTTTGACATATCGCTGTTTTTTTTTCAAAAGTGATATAAGTAAAAGAATAAGTTTTTCAAAAAAGGAGAAAAACCATTTGATAAATTGACAGAAAATTATTGTCTAATCAAAAAATATTGACATATTTTTTTAATTGTATCACTTTTGGCATATAAAGAAACGATATAACAATAATATTAGTTAATTAATTAATTATTAATTAATACTAATAGCTCGTGTGTTAAGTAATCATTCTTGCCTGTTTTTCTTCGTTATCTTTCACAAGATCTTTCAAGTTTCTGTTTATTCGTGCATTCATTTCATTGGATTGTTCTAATCTTTGCCTAAGTCTCATGAGCTCCTCATTTAATGTCTCTTTCTTTCGCGCCAAGACCGACAATTGATTACTTAAATCGCTGCGTTCACGAGTCACTTGACCTAATTCCATCTCCACTTTCTCCTTTTCTATCTCCAGAAATTTAATCTTTTCATTCAACGTAATCTTTTCAGATTCTATGTCAAGTCGAGTTTGTTCAGCTTGCAGCAATTCTTTTCTCAATGAATTGAGATCACCTTGTTGATCGATGCACTGATTTGCAAGCTTATTTTTCTCGTCTATCATCTACAGTAAATCTATAATTAATATCAAACAGATTACTAATAATGTTAGACTTGATGATAATGTTACCTTTTTCAATTCTTCTTGCAATCTTTGCTTATCCTGCTCATGATTAGAGCATATCGCTTCCATTTTTATCAAAATTTCCTGTACATCTGATTTTTCCAACAGTATACGTTCCAATTCCAACTCAAGATCGCCTAATCAAATTACTTACGTGAGACGCTTATAATTTATTTGAAGGTCATAATTTGTAAATGGGAACATGGAATACCTTTGCTTTTTTCGATTTGAGAGATTAATCCATCGGTTTCTAACTTCTGCTGTTCCAACATGTCCTTGGCAAGATGAGCTTTATTCAAATCTTCTCGCAATGTCAAAAGCTCTTCTCTCATCTTACTGCATCTATCCTCCTCCGAACGTAAACTTAATTCTCTGGAAATGATTTTATAAAAAATGTATGTAATAATTTGTGATAGAATTGAAACAAATGATGGTACATAAAATGCTTATTAAAATCAATTTATTTACTTTAAGTCGGCATCTTCTGATATTCTACCAAGCTCATTTTGTAAATATAACTTTTCATCTTCCAAGTTGTCACACAGTTTTTGTAATTTATTATTGGTCTTCTGAAGTTTTTCGTAATTATTTCTAAGAGCCTCCAGCTGTGTAACAAAATTTTTAGTGAAATATCAATAAATATGCAAACAAAATTAATGAATATTTTAAATCCTACCGTGCTATTAAGTTCTACTTTATTCTTATCCAATGCATTTTTCTCCAATTTCACAGTATCGAGACTTTTCTGCAGCGTGTCCTTCTCTTGATCCAGCTGTGTACATTGCGAACGGCATATATCCAATTGAGAAATCAACTCCGCAACTTTGGTATTTAACGTTTGAGCGTTTTCCTCCGCGGCGTCGCACTGTTTGCGCATTGCTAGGATCTGTTCCTTGTTCGTTTGTGATTTTATCTAATACAAAAAATTCGTGAATAGGGCATAAATTTAATCGTACAACGAGTAACGTAAAATTTCATTGTTTTTTAAACAATGTATATACCTGTAACTCGCGTATCGTTAATTGATACTTTTGCAGAGCCGCTCGTACCGCGCTTAATGTACTTTCAGCCAATGCCGGTATAGTACTACTTCGCGTGCTTCTCTTCGGCGATCTGTGCTGCATCAGTGCACTGGGCGACAGGTGGATATGCGGGGATGCCTGCTTAGCATCGGCGTCTCGGCTTTCGGCATCTTGAATCACGGCATGCGCGATGTCTCGTAATGCAGATTCCAGCACCTCAATATCTTCCTGCATGCGCCCAGTTTGGGTCACCGCTGCCTCAGAAACGCTACATCTTTCCTCCTACATATCGAAAAACACGCTGTTAAAATTTTATTACCAATTAATTCTTAGGTGCCACTTTATATGGTTTTATTATGTATTTACCTAGAGATTATAAAAAACATCGTATAAATATTGATTATTAACAATTTTTTTTTAATGCCAGTCATTGAGGAATATAATGGTAACAAGCAACTGTACGTATCTTTAATAAAAGTTATAGTATAACAAAATAAAAATTGTTCGGTATGTCACACCAGGAATGGCACTGAAGGATTAAATTGGAAGTAAAATCGATGCTCACTAAATTGCGAATTTCTCGAATAAACTGATCTATTCGATCATCTTTAGTACGAATTTCATGTTGATAGGCAGCGTGTTGTTGCTTGAGTGCTGCAATCTCTGTTTTTAAAATTGTCACAGCTTGTTCTTCTTCCTGTTGTATTCTTTGAGATGGCTAAAATAAGACGTATAGGAACAACGTAAAATTTTCACAGCAAATAGATTATATACAATTATCAACATAATTGTAGAATGATCTTACTGTGGATTGCGCCGTACTTGCTTGAAGCTTCATAGTAAAATTCATACTATTGCACGCCGATGTCATTTCATTAGATGATGCGATAATTTCGTTCCGTATTTTAGCCAAATCCCTTTCCGTAGTAGATTTCATTTCTGCGAACAATCTTTTAACAGAAACAACATCACGCCATAAGTTGAGTAATCGATTATGCTCAGAGATGTAATATTCATTGAATGCCTGTTCTTCTTCCTTCCACTCCTCTTCCTTAATAGCCAACTCGTCTCTCAATATATCCCAGTCATTGCTTAGTTTTTGCAAATCATTGGTTAATGCCTCGTTTGTTTGATGAGATTCCTCGAGTTGATCTTTCAGAGACGCGTTTAGTTGCAAAAGTTCTTCACATCTGCAGCAGAATAAAAGATGTCTTCAAAATGTAGCACGATTCTATATACCTATTTGATTTAGGGATGCTTAAAATTAGTTTATATTAGAAGATCGGTAAATTATGATTTTCAAAATTATTATATTTGGAATTTGTGGAAATTTCTTATATAAATTCCTCCATAATATCCTGCAAATTCTAAAATATTTTTATGAACCTTTACAAAAAAAGTTTATTCACCCCCAATTTATGATATTTCTACGTACTTTCGTCGTTCATCTCCGAGTTTTTTCAAGGCAGTATCCAAATCATGAATTTGCTCCTCGCGTATATCCCGTAGAGTCTGATGGGCAGCCTCAAGCACGGTAGTGGATGATACTGTGGCTGTCGATGGTTTACTAGTGTCGCACGGAATTGTCTCTGCCATTTGATTCTCGAGCTCCGAACACCTCTGTTTATACTGTAGAACCTGAAGGACCTTCAATTGTTACTCGCTTGTCGCCGATGAATCTATGTTTAATAAAAAAAAAAAAGATCAGCGATACTTGCTTTAGCTTGTAATCGTGAGACGAGAGCAGCTTGATGTTGCTGAGCCTGCCGATATGTATCCAAACGTCTTTTATAACTTGCGGTCTCCTCTTCCAAACGATGACGAAGTTCATAATTTTGTCTGACTAAAGCGTCTGGCGACAGATCTTCATCACTATTTTGTTCTTCTATAGCACCCCCGCTGCGTGCAGAATCCATCTTACTTCCAGTGCTTCGTTCCGTCTGTACATACATAATTTTCTGCTGCACTTTACATTATCATAAAATAGTATTCTATTTTTATTCGATTAAAAACGCTTTTATATTTCACTCTCTCACCAGAACATCAAATTTAATTTTTTTGTTAATTCGATATGAAAGAAAATAATAAAGCGAAAAAAATTATATACATACAAAGTAAAACATATTGTTAATAACAACTTATTTACTTTTTTTATTATAGATTTTCATTCAAAATTATTTTTCAAAATTAAAATATGATTCATCCTAGTTCAATGTTATCAATAATTATTTTTAATATTATGTATATAAATATTATCTTATTAATTTATAAAAATATGTCATAAAAATATAAAGGGGTGGATCAGAAAGTACACACGAAATCATGTGCTTTAAACTTGGTTAGAATTCTGTTTATTGTTTATTACGAGTTGCCATGGCAGTGATGACATCACATTCATTGGCGTAATCAACTGCTGCACCGTGAAAATTACGTGTAGATAGAATTTTTATTAGCATACGTTACTATACGAAAATTTTATAGAATTGAATTGATAAATAAAATTTTATTTTAAATTAAACTAATTTTAATTAACTAATTTTAATTTCTAATACAAAATATAATTCTAAATTGCAATAACTTTGTGTGTTTCACATCATATTTGATCATATACATGTTATTTTATATTTTATATATAATCGGATATATATATGACTAAGAGATAATAAAATATTTTTAATTAATTTAATTATATCTAAATTACGAAAAACGTATTTTTCGTTCTATATATAGTTTTTAAAACATTCACAAGTTGCTCTAGTTTTTATATAGAACTATGATCGGTGCTCGCATTTATAATGCATTGTTCGTTTTTTACCTCCTTGGTTTTGGTAGAAGCTCTGAGAAACGGTGGCCGCCGCCTCTCCATCTGTCCTCGTGCCGATAATTGAGGAGTTCCTTTCGAAACTGGCTGCAACACACGCGTAATTCCTTCGGATTAATAAGCAATATTGTTATTTTTTTCTATTTTAATCGAAAACTTTATCCTCGAGTGCAATCTGTCTTCTAAGTATTAATTTAAATACTTTCTACGTATTTTATATATATCTTTTTTTTCTGTAGAGAGAATTTTGTAATTGCTATTCTGCTGAATTTTTAACCAGTTACGCGCTCGAGCTTATCGTAATTGCCCTGATTGCAGAATTTTTTTCTCATTTGAGATACTTTGCCGGATACATTAACTAATTAAGCTGATAAAACAACAAGATTAATCTGCATCTGTCCAGTTTGATTTTTTTGCTAGTTCCTAATAATTGAACCCGCGACCGCCGGGCGCCGATATGCATTTCAACATTTTGAACACATTTATAATTATGCTAGGTCAGCTTATTTATCGATTGTAGTACGAGACGTTTTTGCTATCAAAATACGCCGTTATCGCGATACAAAGACGAAACAAATTGACGAAGAGAGGTTCTAAACATTTTCTATGTTTTGTCTCCGCCGTTACATCTTTTATCTCTATCACGTCGTTTTGGGATGAAATCCATATTGTTGAGATAGTATCTGATTTATTATAAGTAAGATGACAACTATTGTCAAAGTTAGATGTTGCAACCAAACTCTTTTCCAGTGCAATGTTGTCACAGCAGTTTGAAGAAATCATTGATATAATGACGCACTGTCCGGACAATTAGTTTCCTGACTGTATATCGTTGATGAAACGCAATGTTGATGCATGAATTACCAGACTTGCGGTTTATCTCGCGGCGGTTATTAGCTCAGGTGTTAAATTCTCATGGGGTGTTGGTAACCGCCTATGATCGCACGAATGAACGGCCGCTGGACGCGCCACGAAACCATTGCGAGATCTATCTATACAGAATCGATTGACTACTTCACTCTTCATATCCATCATTAGTATTATTTTAAAAAACTCGGCAATAAATCATTATATTATCACGATAGGATATCATAAATTTTACGAAGTCTAAGGCTTCTAACGCCAAAGATTCAATAGATTTTATACGTCCATTTCAAATAGCAGTCTTTATCGCAAAGAATTGTGATTTGAAAACAGCAGCTTTTGCATTAAAAAAATATCTGTTAACATGTAAACATTTCATGACGCAAACGATAATTAATATGACAAGAGTAACTTGTGATTGATATAGTCGCGTCAGGTTACTGAACGCTTCGAAAACTACGATTTGGGATGAACACGCAGAATTTTCATTAATCTATGATCAATGGGGTAAAGTCTACGTTAAGATGACGTTATCCAGCGGAAGTGTGTCGCCGATTTACGTGGTATATTTAAATCATCGTGACAACTTGAAGTCGTACATAGGAAGTTTTCATTTCGGGAAGTCAAGCCAGTGGCGTATTTGCTGGTGATATCCTGGCGGACCAGGCTGGGCATATTGATTGGTGCCATTCAGTGCCTGGCAGTGGCGCGAGCTTCTTCTACTTCCTATTCGTTCAGATCCTAGATACTAGAAACCCTCCGTAGGGAAGACAAAAATTAGACACGGACTCGCCGTACTTAGAGTTCGGGGCTTTGCCTCGAAAGAGGGATCCGATTTCCTTCGTAGGAAATACGTAGAAAATGAGAGGGAGCAAACAGCTGGGAACAGGTTGTTTCGCTATGCGATGTGTTGAAAATCTAGGGTTTCTCGATCATTAAAAAAATCTTTTAACGATATGACATACTCGACTGTTTTCCAATACTTATATCTTTTTTATTAACCCTCCACCTACAACTGAAGTCTTTAAAGGAATTATCATTATTTTGATTGAATTTTGATAAATTTAAACCTGTCAAAAAAAAAAGTAAAATACAATTTGACTTCTAATACCGTAAAAACTCGTTGTTAAAGCTTTGACAAGTATATCAAAATTTTTTGAGATTTTTATATAATTTGGAACAATAACAAACTTAACTTTGTTTCTCGATCCCTATTATGGAGCGACGAGTTAAAATTTATGTTATCAGCAAAGAGTTAATAAAGACACATACATTTGTTTGATATCGTTCTTTAATATTTATCATTTCGATCGAAAAAAATTGTTTACAATAGGAGAGCGCAAATATCTCTTTTTAGCATTCCGTTATATTGTTGACCAACTTGAAACACATTTATAAAAATACATTCCGTTTATTGGAAGCGCACGTGCTGCGAGGAACGTAATTTAACATTGGACTTTGAGATCAACAATAATTTCAGATAATCGTATTCGTCACGAGTGACAAATGAAGTGCGGAAATGTCTGACTCAAAGTGCAAAACTTCGTTTCGGTATCAATGGCGACCCAGACTGGAGAGGCATCTTCATTTATTATATCTCACATGATAGCGGGTATCTCGGAGGCAATAGTATTTTTTTTTTCTCGAAAGAGGAAGACACAAAAATATTGGTTTTTGAATCTGATCACTCGCGGTTCTCGTGTCGATTGATAGCCGCATTGTAAGAAGGTCGTTCGAAGTTGTTCTAATGAGCGAGAAACGTATGTAATTCCAAGTTTGTTATGGAATCTTTTTTTTTCTTTCCGTGAAATTTCCGCCATGAGACCTCATTGAGGGGCAGCGATCGAGGCGGTTCGAACCGTGTCTGCCTGTCTGTATCTGACAAGTAGGGTTTTTTGCAGACTATGGCTTCGTGGGTCAGCGAGTATCATCTTTTCTCTCTTTCTTCTCACTTCATTCCGACGATAAGCACGTCGTGGAGAATGGTGCACGGATTTTTGCCAGAATGTGGGGGAGTCTGTGCGCCTATTCTCCTTCTTCCTCTTTTTCGTTTCTCTTTACTTTTTCCCTTTCCATCAAGACGAGACAAAGTCGAGACGATACCGAGAAATTTTCGAGAATAAAAAGACGTAAAGACCGAATTCTTTTCGATAAAAATCACGTATTGTGTATGAAATTCACGAAATAATCAGAAAACGCGGATTTCGGCATTATGTCGCACGAGGAAAATAGTTAATACGTAAACGAGGGATGATGATATGTCTACGACCGTGTCGCAACGTGAAGAAATTCACAACGATGCACGGACATTTGTGGTCACGCAGTTTCGTAAGGGATGGTCTATCTTTATCCTTGATCACGTGCAGATTGCAATTCTCATTTTGCGTTATCGTATATGTATGTGTCACGAACTTTATTAAGAGATCAATCAAAATTTTATTCTTATAAAACCGAAAGGCACTCTTAGAGGATTAATCTTCTAATTCCGTGATAACATTTCCCGATGGCACGCTATCACTTGCTGTACCAAAGGAAAAAAATGAGAGATTATAGAAAATGTCTTTGCTGCATATACATATGTTAGACATATCGCGCACGTGATTTTATTACACTTCAAGTGTTAAAAATTAAAAAATCAATCAAGAACTCCTGATAACATACCAAGTGTCTTTACGATAACCGCTTTTGGAATTTTTGATATTTCAAAATACTTCTATTAATGGTCACGATTTTTATCCAGCATCTTTATAATCGACCTCTGTTTATTTGCGGATTTTATTGCATTAATCGACACAATTTCGTCATTCCGACGTGAAGTCCAGAAGAAATGAACAAAAAAGAGAAGTAATCATTTCTTACGGAAATTACTGATCAATGGTCAATGTCACCTAACATTCGAAGTCTAATTACTAAAATATCACGTGAATTACGTTAACTCTACCGATCGGTTTTATATTTGACATGTAATTTATTTTCTTACTTATTTTATTTAAAAACTTATTTCTTTAATATTTGATGACTTTATCTGTTAATGTAAGATCTTTTTTATTTTTGAAATTTTTTTATTGATCAGATGATGTAAACGTGTACTAAATTTGAACAGACCAGCAGGATTAATATAAAATAAGAAATCATAAGAAAATAAAAATAATTAGGAAGATATATAGATTGCACATTTTATATTTATATATGCATATAAAAAATGAAATATTTTTGTTTATCTGATTTGAAAGTTCGATTAAAACGTTGCATCAGCGCAGTTGATATAATTATGTAACGCTAATGAACATTGCCCGCAATGATCAGTAAACAGATCCGTTTTTAGAATTGTGCAAGACAAGATATGTGATAACATTTTTTGCGATTTGTTTCAAAGTAAAACGCATTCGGCGTTTATAAAAATCTGCGTTATTCCGATCGCGAAAGAATTTCTTACAATGAGACTGACTTATTATGTAGTCCTGCGAGGCCCTCAGGGGAAAAACGGTGTTACAAAGGAATATTGTACCCCGTCACGTATGTGACGTATCGATCGAGCTTCTCACCATGGTGAGTGTGCCAGTGCACGCGTGTTAAAGTGCGCAACCGGGTATGCATTTCGTGTAGGTACATACACATGTGAGTAATTACACACAACCCACAGCATATGTCACGCGCATTTGCCTTATCACCGTCAGAAATTGAAACAAGCTTCGAGGTACGTTTTCTTTGAAATATTCGTATTTGCGATTCTCGTCGATGATGATGTAACGATCGCGAGAAAGAAGAAAGAATTTCTCCGCCCAATAAAGAATCTTCGTTAAATGACATGACACGTAAACGTTTAATTTATTTGTCTACATTCTAAAAAAATATTAGTGTGGATTTAACATCATGGGTTTTAAATCCACACCATGATGTAATTGATTTAAAATTCATGGTGTTAATATTGACAACGCGTTGAGAATTGTATACTAGATGGTTAAATTCACACCGATATTTTGAGCAATAAATACTGAAAACAGACGCGTTTACTTTTAGCGCGTGCTGATGAGAATTGTAGATCGCATTCAGCGTCAAATGTGTGATACGTCTCTGACAACATTTTTATCTCGTGTATATGTTGTACATATGATTTTGCATTGAAAACATGTGTAATAGCGGACATGTGACTGGTGAATGAGCTTGTGACAGAATGAACCCCAGTTCATGAATAGATTATTATGATTTTACGTTGACACTCCCCTTTGCAACGAATGCGTCATACTCTGTGAAACTGTCCAGTGGTCATTCTTGATTATGATTGGATATCTTTTACAATATATATTAATTTGATGTAAAAGATTTGCACCAACATTTATCATGAGATGTTAACTCATTAAATATATGATTAAAAATTAAATTATTAAAGTAATTTTTATTAAGCAATTTTTTTTTTTTTTAATTTTTATTAAAAGTAATTTCTGCTGATTGTAATAATAGGCTTTTTCATTTAAAAAAAAATCGATCTTTTGAAAAAAAAAAACTCTACTTCAAAATCTTTAAATTGGATTCAATAAAAATTTTTTTTATACATTACCAATCTAATACGCGAAAAATATTATAGTATTTTTTTTACATTTGTGTATTTTTAAATAAATAAAAATAAAAATTAATTTTTGTATAATAAAAAAAACATTAAAATTAAAATTTTAATTATAGTTTTATAATTAATTAACTTTTACGTTTATACCAATTGAATCGTGAAAGAATTGGACAGTAATAGGATCTCTTCGCCATCAGTGTTTGTGCGGTTCGAGATAATGAAAGGAGTCAATCAACTCTCGCTGGCGCAGAACTAGTTAACCGATGTTACTAACGATTTCATTTCTACACTCTCAGCGAGCGCTTAACTGAACTTTACAGGACTAACCGCTTGTTTGAAGACTTCGTCGATCAATTGCATGATAATGGCGGTGTACGTAATTAGGTATCGGAAATCCACACCTAATCATGGATTCAATTGTCTTCAGATCAGATGGTTTAATCTTGGGAAACGAAGGTAGTATATCGTGTTAATATCCATAAATGCATAGTTATTAAAAGTATATAAAATGTATAATTATGAAAAAATATTTTATTTGCTTCATGATGAATGCAATTCTTAAAGTTCAATAAAGTTCAACATTTCCTTGTTAATTACTACAACATAATTTTTTTATAAAAGCAGATGTAAATATAAAAGACAATCGATTTGAATTGCATTTCCAGCCACCTACTTATTTCGTCATATTTTTTCTATAAATCCACTATATTTATTTATTTTAATGTAGAAGTGTATATAAAAATTCAAAACAAACAGCTCTCTCTCTTTGATAATTCAACAACTTATACACTTAATAATATCTTGACTCATAGATAGTTTCAGAATAATAAAAAATATTAAATTTCTTATTTAAAAAATATTAGTATTTATTAAC
>NW_017305536.1:7744405-7765699 GCF_001594115.1 Trachymyrmex septentrionalis | reverse complement strand
TTATTAATAATCTATTTTATATATATAATAATATATTTAATAATTATTGATGATTTTATATTAATAATTAAAAATAAAAGAAAATTGAAAAATAACTTACCCGCGGCATCTTTAAAGCGTGTCTCGATACTCTCGATGTTCGAATTGGCGTCGCGATGCTTTCCCGCAAAGAGGACTGCAAGCGAGCGTTTTATTTGGCGACGAAGGAAGACGGTTGGCGGCGGTACAGTTTTCTCAGGGCTTCTCGACTGCAACCCTAACAGCGGGGGTGCGATCGCTTGCGTTCGCCACGAACGGTGGGACTTCACTGAGGCGGCGTCGACGGATCGGCGTCGCGACGCTTCTGCCGTTTTGTTCCTGAGGATCCCACCGCGGGTGGCGGGATCGCGTGCCGTGCACGGCGTCTGAACGCGGTTCCCGTTTGCGCCGCAAGTCAACGGGGACGGGGATGCCGTATACGAGGGTGTCCCAACACACGTACCCTCTCACGAGAGCGGTAACATAGATGTGGTGTGAATATTTGAGCCGGGAGCAAAAACGAAATTTGCTACCTGATTACGTAAATGTGAAGAGAATGTTCAACTTGATATCTTATCAATTTTTCATTCAACATTTGTTATATTAAAAATATATAATTAAAAATATATATATAATTTTCTTCTATCTAAAATGTAAGAAAGGCTAAGGGATTAAGGTAACAGATGAAAAGACAATTTTAATAAATATTTAGAGAGAAAATATATTTATATATTTAGTATATTATATTTTATTACATTTGATTGTAATGCACACAGAATATGATAATTTTTATAATAATTGAAGATACATTAATTAGTGCTAATTAATAATAACAATTTAATGTATAATAATTAGTTTAAAATTCTAATTTTGCTTGCCGCTGAATAGAATTACACCTTCTTCTCGCTTTATTCTTTTTTTTTTCTCAATATGATTAAAGAATTATCTTTTAATTGTTTTATAAAACTGTCTGATTCCAAAGTATACGAAATAAATATTGGAAATGTCCTCGATAATTGATGAACAGGCAATCTTTCTATCTTGTGTATACCGCTTGTCGTGCTTGCCTATTCGAACTAGCCGATCAAAACTTTCTTTTCGTGTAATTGCCCGAAGGAACGACGGATATCGTTTCGCATGTTCGACCACGTAATTATTTCCTGCACGCAGGGAAAATATATTTCTTTCGTCGATGGAGGCAATCCGCGGATGGTACACCCCCCCCCCTTCCAGGGTGGTTGGCTCCTATTATGCTTTTCCAATCTGAAGAGTCGTCTCCGCGCCTTTCCATGTGGAACCCAATGCGAGCTTATCGCTGCGGTCACGTTAGTTGGCTTTCGGAATTTGGCCCACAAGGGATATATAGGTTACATGGTACCGCGCATTCGGAAACGATAAACCTCCTTTTCCCCGCGCAATCCTTAGAAAATTGTGTCTTCAATTCGTGAAATGAATTGTACTAACTTTACCATTATCCCTCAATTACGGATTAGGAAAATTAGTTTTTTTATTTTCAGAATCAACTTTTTTTAGACTAAATTCATGTAAATATTTCTGTTCTACATTTTTATTTTATTTCTTTCCGATTACATTATTAATTAAGGGATGATTTACGTGTAGAAAGATTTATTGCATTATCACATGCGCGAAGTTAAGCTTATCTTCGCCTAATTATGCGAAGCAAAGACCGAACATTGTAGTAAATTAGAAAAATGTACTGTTAATTGCTTTATATTTTTATTACTTTTATCAGAAATAAAAAGCAAAACGGAGGAGGATAGATTTACTATCGCAGAAGCCTCTATTTCTTGTCACGAGGCGTTTCCATTTCTGTCAGTGTTATCGGGACACGCGAAGGGTTAACGTCCTAAATTACAATGGGGGTAAATCTATCTGCAGATTTAATGTGCGGAGGGCAGTGTCGAAAATTCGTACAACACGCTGCTCCGGCTAACGAGACAATGCAGATTGTGAAATGTATTTAAGAAGCCGAATTTAAAGTGGGTATCGATAGATACAGAAGTACGTATCGTTTAATCTTTCTATTGAATTATATATGACTTTACCGCATTACTACAAATGATAGAGTTAATATTAACCTGAGAATAGTCACCCTGAGTGTTTTAGCACGTCACAGCGGCGAGAAAATATGAATTGTAAGATATTATTTATAAAAGCGTATTAGATAAATTAAATAAAGAAACGTTATATTAATAAAAATTTTTTTTAGAAATACTTTCAAAATAAGCCATTTAACATGCTTATCCCATTTAAAATTTGTTTGGTTGCTATAGGTAATTAATTTTTTCATAAAATTTTGATTAAATCTATATTTATGTTTTCAAATATGTTATTAATAACAGTGATTTTTACTGGGGTTAAAACATCCCAGGTGATCGTTTACATAAAAAAAAAAAAATCAGATGACTATTCCCGAATTAAAGAAAACAATTCAAAAAGGAATCAAGCGATTACACATTTAAACATGGGAATCGAGATTAAGTACTAGTGCGAAACATGTTTGTAAGCCATCAAAATAGCCATGAACCTTTCGGGGTGGGCCGCCCGTAAACGAGGACTTTATAATGAAGTCCTTGTGAGTACTTCGACCTGAACTTGAGTTTGACGAAGTTGTAGCCGATTCCGCCGGCGGTGACCCACGCCGCGCCGTTATCTTCATCGGAGAGCGAGTTGATACGTATGCACGTGATTCTCGCGTCAGTCGGCCCATAATCCGCCTCTACCTCCTAGTTACAATCGAGAAACCTTTGTGAGTGGATTAGAGTAACTATTTATGAGTGGAATTCAAAAGAGGTCCATGTGCGATTAACAGAACCCAGTTTGTGATTATTGTAAACGCACTTGATAACCACCGATTCGATACGGTCTTCTGACCGCATATTCCCAAATCAGCTCGTCGTCGACACCTTCTTGACACTCCCAGACTTCCTGTGTCGTCGCAAGCGAAACGGCGCAGAGAAGCAGAAAAGCTGAGAATCGAAACCGCATGTCTCCTCTCAGTCCTCGATTTCCTTCGACGATGAATGATGCGCCACGGGAAGAGAATACCAATCATTAACGGATAGTGATACCGAGGAAGAAAGTAAAAGAAAAAGAAAAGAAAAATAGGACATACGATAAAAGTGTGTTCTTCACTCTACACGATCCTTCCGGATATTTATGTGGGAAGACGACGGTTTATTGTCAAGCGACTGGGGACTCCGGATAGCACTAACCGAACGAACGGTATTGATAGCCGATACGTCGGTACCCACCGAAAGTATCCCCTTCTGGAGTACAATATTTACTCGTTGCTTTGTAGCCGTGGAGATTAGATACAATGTCGGTATCGTATATCCGCCTGCCCGTGTTGTTCCGAGAAGAGCGGGCGGATAATCGACGAGTCTGGTCTCTTCTCTATTACGCAACTCACAAATCGTATAACGTGTGTTATGGATCCTGGTGGCGAGATTGTTCAAAAACAATCGAGCTTTGAAAATCACGAAAGAAACGAGTTACGCGTCTACAGATAAAAATATTTTGTTGAATTAACTGATATTCTGATGGATTTTTATCAAGGAATTTAATCAAGGAAATTCTGAATGTTAGTTATCTCAACTAGAATTATACAATAATAGATTTAATCAAAATTCTGGATTGTTTATTTTCCACCAGAATTTCAATTAATTCAACCAAACATTTTTCTCCATGCGCCGTTAAATTCATAATGTCAAGTTATATCCAATTGGAATTATTTTTCATTATTTCTATTATTCACCATTACTACTTAATATGACGTTAATTTTACTAAAGCAATAGAGTTAAATAATTTAACCCAAGAAAATATATTAAATTTGACTCAATTTTTGTTTATTATTTATTAAGTACGTACGTTAATATGAACGTTATTTACTTCGAAATAAATTGATTTACATTTTAATACTTATGAAAACTAATTAACTTAAGAGATTTAGTTACATTACATCTTTAACATCTAGCATTGTATGATCAAACGAGTTAAATCCACTTCTATTATTAGATAGATTGACTTTAATCTCAGTTTAACATACTTTGTATCTTGTTCTAGTTTTAATAATCAGATAAAGATAAAGAGTAAGTTAACCCTAATCGGTATTTGTTTCGGAATTTTTTAAATTAATATTTACGAGTCTAGTGTACTTATAAAATTAATATATCTCTACTTAAAAATAACATAAATAATTAATCGATGTTTTTTTTTTTTCATTTTGAAGGTCAAAATTCGAGGATTAAAATTATGCAACTTAAAATTATATAAAGTTGTGAAAAACATTTGTTATAACTAATTTTTTACAACACAATTGAAGAAAAAGTCCGAATTCACTGGACTCGCAAATATCAATTAGGATTAAACCGAGATGGAAGTTAATCTTTATTGGTAGAAACATGGACATTAGATGGATTCGTTCCATGTTGCCTGCAAATTTTCATGCAATTCTCTGAGAAAATTCAAAGCAAACTGTCAAACTGTCACGCGACTTATGAATCGCTAGTTGAAATCCTAGGACTTAAAAGGAAATAACGAGAATTCCATGTATCTTTATGTTGCGACGCTTCTTCACCTTTTTCTTCTAAGAATGTCTCGTATTTTAGTAATTGTTTGAACAAGAAAAGGCACGATGTTCTTTGATTTGACAGTGTTCTGTTTTTTTTTTAATCAAATTTCTTGGTACCAAGTATAATATATGACTGCAAACGATACTGTGTAATCATTAATCAGCATCACTTATGCAAAATCAACTTTACCAACCCTGACCTCGCTGACAGCGTCATTCTGCAACGGGTATCTTACTGATTATATTTATTCTGTTTTTATGTAAAACCCAGCTTTATCTGCTCGACGAATTTGCGAAGCTATACGGGAATTGACTCCGATAATTATAAATCTGTACGTCCATTGTATACAAAATTAATTACTGAACTACTATATATAGATAATTATAATATAGATAATAATTAGGAATGTATCATGTACTTATAGTCTCTGCAAAAAGTAACTGTAACTGAAATTGAAAATTTAAATTTTCCGTATAAAAATGAATGATATATACATATCAAGTTGAATATAATTGATATAAATATATATTGAACAATACAATTTTATATTTTAAATTAAAATTTTTTTATTTTATCTTAATTATTTTTTGTTTATTTATATCTATTTCTTGTTGAAATAATTTTTCATCCAGGTTTAAAATTTTTGTTTTAAATTCATATATATGTATTATAAAAAAAAAACTGAATTTTTTAATATTTGTTTTATTTTGTTAAAAAATATTGTACGTATAAAAATATATTCTTAAAATCAATCACTAAATTAATCATAAACTCATATGGCACTATTTTTTCCTCGACGATCGATCATGATTCGTGGAGTCAAATAAGAATGATTCAGAATGTGTGTCGCAAAAAACGAGAAGCTAGTATAAGAAGAACTTTTCGATAATTTGCAATAAAGAAGAGAAGCAAAATATCCGGCTAATTACTAGCAACTTAGCTATTTTCTATAATCTTTTAGCAAGCATTTCAAAACTCTCCTTAAAATATCTTATTAATGTACCCTTTGCATTTCAAATAATATTTCATAAAATGATTTAAAATTGGATCTGCCTACATAAAATCAATGCTGATTGGCCATATTTTGCATAGAGCATGTCTCTGAAGTAACAAGTGCCTCTTTTTGGTCTAAACGGCGTGAAAAGCGTATTTTCAAGCGAAATAAGAAAAGAGATATTGAATTGAATGTAAAATATTATTGCAACCAGTGAATAATAGCGAAAGGTAAATGACTGGTAGTAACAAGACCATCGCTATGTCAGCCAGGTGAATCGGTTCCCACAACGCCGTGCCTGGAACCACGCGGCTCACGTTGCCTAAGGAAATGACTTTACTTCTTGTTCTCTCCACGCCTCTAAACCAAGTTAGCAACTTTTAAGTCCTTTTACTTTGGGTTTCATTATAACGAAATCGACTCTGAGTTATCGTTATTATCGTTATTATATATATCGAAGGCAAGAGTCATCGTTATTCAGAATATTATGTACGTCTTAAGTAGAAACGGAAGGAGGCGTCGCTGCCTCTGTGAATGAAAGCTAAGTTTATGGGTAAGATAGACGCCCTTATCGCGTGCCTTTCCTGAAGGAAAGTAAAAAATGAAGGAAGGGTACTGGCGTATATTGATTTATTTTACTAGCCGTCGTCAAGGAACTGCATTTCAATATTATCGCATGATAAGGTTGCGTTACACACTTTATTACCATTGTCCAAATCTGCGATTCACGCCCTTGCTCAGTGAAAAAAAGGAACGGAGTCGACTCTCATTTTCGTTTCCGTTTGTAATGAAAGATGCAAGTTCATCAGAAAGTGAACACTTCGTAATGTATCTCTTATTTTACGCAATAGAATGGCTGAAATATATAAATAAAATATCTGGTGAAATATTCGCTTTCTGAGATGATCTTCTCTTAATTTATCTAAAAATACTTTTATACTTACTTAAAAATATTAAAATAGGTAGGAAATATTATAAATGTTATTTATTCATTCACCTTGCAAAAGTAATCATCAGAATATATCATCATAAATAGCGACAAAAGTTGAAATTGGGTCATCTTCAACACAGCTCGCATTGACTTTTGAAGATAGATAATTTTTATTTTCGAAGATAATTCTGTATATTTCGCGAAATGTTTACTGTCAATTAGTTTACTGTCCTTATATTTAATCATCAGTCACGTTCTCGGCGTATTTTCTCTAACATGATTTTTTTATGGCGAGGCACATGGAGGAATTACCAGTGATAAAATTATCGCCAGACAACTCTTTTGCATATCGCGTCTTATCAGGTGAATTTTTCCGTTAACTCGCGAACATTTCCATTCGCTGGTTTCTTTTTTATCATCGCCGGAAAATCGATATTTCAGATTACTTTTATCAGTCCATTTTAATTTTAAAATTAGATTTTAAAATTAGATTCTTGAGATTAGATATTATTCGGATATATTGGCTTATGTAACATGTTGAATGTAAAAGCTTATGTGACATGTTGAATGCGAAAAATAGTGATGCTTTTTTATTAACAGATTTGATCAGTCCGAATTTTTCTACTAATTTGCGAACACATTTTCAAAATTATTGAATTATTTTTTAGCCAAATAAGGTTATTAATTTCCAATTTGTATAGTAAAAATTGTATGTAATAAACAATGTAACATGATCGTAATTCCACGGGATTAATTATATATATTAGTCGAACCGAAGGCGATTAAGGGTTAATTTGATAGCAAAGTTGATTTTGTTCGATGACGTTGACACGAATATTTGCCTACTTACAGAAAGAAGTGGTTAAGTGAAGTTTCAAAGAAGGAAGGCAAGGAGAGGTGAAAAAGGAGAAGAAAGACAGATAATACCGGCGAACCGACTTCTCTATTCTCTCTCTCTCTCTCTCTCTCTCTCTCTCTCTCTCTCTCTCTCTCTCTCTCTTTACGAACTGGCGACCCCGAGCTGTCAAAGTCCGTCAGCCAGTGTTGCCCCCGGGTCATTTCATGTACAGTGCGAGGCATTATTTACTGCTTCACGCGTACAATCGCGTCGTGAGGAGATTATAAGTTCCATCAGCCAACCAGCAACACGTTGGTGAAACGCCCTCGTGTGCAAGATGCATTACGTCGCATTCATTAGTATGAACAAACAACGATTTCAGAAACGATCGATCTGATCGACGATACGATCACGATAACATACACTGGTCATTACTCCTTCGTTATAATAGTATATCGGAAAACTTGACAAAAGAATGATCAAAAAAATCACTTTTTTGTTAAAAAATACTCCATACTATATTGCAATATTTTGCAAGTTTTAGTATGACGTATTTATCAGTGCAAGTAAGTCTTATGGTTTGAAAATATATGATAAAAAAATAATGGATGCTGCTTACATAAATTTTTAATTTTGATCCTCTATATTTCGATCTTTTTTATATCAATTTTAATTGATTTTCATTGATTAATAATTTTAATAGACAAATGAGGATAAAAGAAGATATATGTGTGTTTGTGGAATTTATTACAATACGAATGCAATAGATTGTATAGAAATATATTAAAATATTACAAATATTTAAATATATTAAAACACATACACATATATATATATATATATATATATACACATATATAATCAATTGACATGATGCTTTAGCTTATTGAGAAATAACAAAAATATATATTACATATAATTTAATGTTTTTTTAAAAATATTTATTAACAAGAGATTGACAATATGGATTATATTATCAGAAATAATATATTTTGAAGTTTTTCGCAGAATCCTCTTCAAAGCTAAATTTTCGAAATAATTCGAAAATTACGCGATAAAATAGATTAAACGATTCAAGCAAATCTATATTGTTTGTCAATCTTTCCGATTAATATATTTCGACATGCTTGATCCCAAGAAACATTCGAAAAGTTTCATCGAGATTAAAGAAAATAATAAATAATCATTCGTTTTATTGTAAAGCACTAAGGTACGTCTCAGCTGCGAGAATCACTAAATCTGATTTACCATAATATAAAAAAAAAATCGAAACACTTTATAAAATTATCGATATAAATACCTCGTGCTTTTTCCATATAAAAGAGAGAAATGATATCAGAAAGGTTAAGTCACTTCCATCAATTACGCGCTGGTATTTACAAAACATGTACCAAGCAATCGTATATATTTGTAAGCGAGTACGCTCTTACTCGGCAAGCAAAGGCAATGATATCGCCGGTGCCTATTGATCTGAGTATACGATAGTTTGTAAATAATCCTATCAGCGGTTGTACGAACATCTTTCGCTATTACATATTCGTGAACAATTTGTGATTGAGCTTAATGTGATGGAAAATCGAAGATTAATCTTCTCTCTAGAATATATCGCTAGTTCACACATTGCATGGATGATAAGCCATCTTTTTTTTTTAAATATGAAATCTCGCAATGACCTCTTAGCGTCTAAGGCAAGCGATTAGCAACGATTCGAGTAAATTGAATCAAAGAGAAGCCTTTCTGGCGATTGCGATTACAGTAAAATATAGCAATGAAGGTGAGATTAGATTTAACCGGCTTCTCGAGGAGAATCGACTTCCTTTTCCCCTTTTTCTCATTATTGTACGAATCGTCGCTGTGCCAGTCTGCAGGGAAAGATAGGAACATATTAATCACGCGCAACGCAAGTCTTTAGTACAATTAGTACTGATAGCGTGCAACTTGCCGAGAGTATGTGTTTTTTCATCAGTGATCTCCGATCGCGCTTCTCTCCCATACGTTCCCCCAATCGAGAGCAAATGGCAGAGGCTCGAGTGGCAACGCACCGCTGTATTTCATCTTTTTTTTTTTCGCATTTTTCTTTTTTAAGCCGATTACAAGCCGAGCTTGACCTTTGCACCTATTTTTAACTCGCTCACTTTCGTTAAAATCCGTGAACAAACCGGCGATTGCTGGTAGTGCGATAGTCTCGCAAACGGTACGGTCCTCCGTTCACTCCCTCTTAGACACGAGTCAGGGAGAACGCGCTTTTGCCATCCAAGCAGAACAACAAGTCACGATAACGTCAAAATGACGTTAAAATTAATCGTTACTGATTGAAAAGTGACTCTTAGTAATTGGAGCCATTTTGATGTCATGATGACTCGTGTTTTGCGTGGACAAGTCCTTATTTTCTAATTCTCGAATTGACACACAACTACCTGTGTCTCTTTCCTTTTCTCTTCAGCAAAATAGTACTGCTACATTTATACGTTACAATCGTTAATTAATAAGTAAATGAAATTAAATTATATACACGCATACATATACACTCTCTCTTTCACATTCTATGCGTCGAATCGTATTGTTAGTCCCATATTCATTCGTCTCATATTGATATGTTACAACGCGACACAAGGTAATGTAACAAAGGAATATGTAGCTTATTGCAGATGAGACTTCGCCGATCAGTCGCGTGTGAAATAGATACACTGTTTTGCAATAAATAATATCACACTCTACACAATTATTCACGAAAGAAAAATAAATACGATCTCCGGGATTCATCTGCGGGTCTCCTCTTTGGCACAATCGTTTCTTCTCGGAGACGCGATCAACGAGATTCAGATACACTCCAACTCTTGCATCACGAGTGAAGGATCAATTGTGAGTTCTTCACGATCCTCGCGATGTTTGAAGGACAGCTGCAGGATAGTAGGCGAAACAGAAGAGATCTCAGATACAAAACTTCCGCTTTAAGGATGAATCCTATTGCACTACCGCCAGGGGTGGGTTATGCTGCGTCCTGATGACCTCTGCGACGCGCCTGAACGGCAATTGAAGGTGATAGTAGGCACAGTAGGGCAACGGGTCCCAATACATGAACAGAGATTCCCTCTTGTCCAGCACTGTGCCCAGAAGATGGGGCGCGGTCTCGCTGGTTGATTGTTTGAGGGCACTCACCACGGTATCGGACAGCAGCTGTCGACTCGACGTACCTACCAACGTTGAATTCTGCCTGGAGAAGTGTCGGCAGGGTTTCCACACCAGACGCGGATGTATCCCTGTGTAACATATGTAGGGCAGGCTCACGCCCACCCGGCAGCCGATGGACATCAGCTCACCCGTCTCCTCAGCCACTGCCAATCGAAAGCTCATGTGGCCGTTGATTCTGCCACCGAAGGGACGGGCGAAAAATTGTTCAAGCCATCTTATAATCTCAGGACGTTCTTCTGGTATGAGGCCCCGATCTTCATCCACTCGGCAGGTCACGTTCGTCACTATCCGTGACTCTTTCAGCGTGGTGCAAGTGATGAAGTGATCTCCACCGGAGTCGCGGATTACCACCCACGGTCGCCTCTCGCTGATCTCGTGTTGATTTCGAAACTCTCTGAAGGTGGGTGGTAGCAAGATCTTGGCGCGATCACGCATGCCTGCGGGACCGGCAGCTAGCATCATGTACCTGCCGTTGCGGAACGTATTTCGTTCATAAAGCGCGGACAGATCCTGCATTGATCGTAACAGAAAGTGTTGTGGGATCGTAAGACCGAGCATGCGACAGCGTCGAAGTAGCTCCAACGGGTCGTCCAGCGCGGTCACCTCGCTGGCATCGGGCACGAAACACTCGCAGCCCATGATCTCCAGGTGCGGTTTCGCCAAGGCATCGTAGTACGCGGTGCTGGTGGCACTCACCGGTATGTAGTAGGCCACTCGTTCACACTGAACGATATCCCGTAACGCCTTTATATACTCGACAACGTTCCTAGGCCCGGGCTGCGGTATCGTGTAGTACTTGGAGCAGGCGGTGGAGAATCTGGCTAGACCGAACAGGCCCTCGAGATCACACACTATCACCCGGGCGCCCGCCTTATAAAAGTTACGTGCAAGATGCACCGCCTGCACTGTGCTACCGCCGCTGATCAGCACGCACCGCTTGTTGCGTGATCTCTCATACGCCGGGGTGTGCAGGACCGTGATGAACCATTTGAAAGCGGCCAGTGGCAGTTGCAGAATTACCCAGAACAGGCAGATCCAAGCAGATGCCCAGAGAGCAGGAGCCCAGATCGCGTAGCCAATGGCATTGAAGATACTTCGAAATAGACTCAACAGAAGTCCGAAGTACCAAGACAAGATCCTCAAGAGAATGGAACCGTTGCTCCTCTCGACGTTCCGACTATCTGCCGTTAGCGTACCCTGTTGATGGTGATGTTGCTGCTGTCGTTTCTGCTGTCGTCTCTGAGAGAGTATCACCGTTGACATACTCGAGAGAGATGACGCCCGGGAAAGATTCGGCACGTGGGACGTCGACACGACCACGTTTGACGACGTACGCTTCAACACGGGCGACATTCGGGGTGGCGATGTGGACAACGGTGTACCGGGTAACGGCGGCGAGACGCTGCTACTACGCGACATCGGCGGACTGGAAGACCATAATCTAGACGAGCTCTCGCTCGAGCAGGCGGGCATCTTTGTGTTTCCTGTTTAATATTTGTCACCTTCGGAAACCTTGTCCAAAAGGGTTATGAATTGAGGAGCCTAGCTGATCGGTAGAAATCCTTATATCCAGGACTCATACCTTAGTCTTGGGAAATAACCGTCGGTTATTTCAGCGAGGGAAGAGAAAGATGAGATGCGAGATAGTTCTTCCCAAAGATCGATTGTACTCTAATCACGGATAGAAAAAAATTATTTCTCTCTTTTTCAGATAGGATGATAAAAATGACTAGATTACACAACATACACGAAAATTAGAGCGATGCTGTTGCTGATATCAATCGCGTAGAAGATACTCGGGACTGACTCCCGTCCTTAATTGTCGGTTTGCACACGCAGCTTTAACTGAAGTTGGACCTCGAGTATCCCGGTCTCTTATGAAGACTGCATCTCCGACGTACTATGAACCGAAGCCTTATCTAATCGTCGCGCCTCAGACACCGCAACGAAAAGAAAGAAGTCACAAAATATGTCGTCTCTGCTCTCGCTTTTCTCCCCTCTCTTTTTTCTTTTTTATTTCCTCCGATCAAATTAATTACTCGAAGAGGAAAAGAGACAGGGTCGCAAGAAAAACTCTTGATGAAAAAATCGATTCGTATATCAGCAAGCAATCTAACCGACTCAAACATCAAGAGGGTAGTACATGCCATTATTTAGATCAAGGCATGTGTAAATGGCATTATATTTTATTGAATTGTTATTGATCGTTCCCTGCCACGAATTTGGACAATCATGCAATCAATAATCTTTGTAATATATAGGGTGTCTGTTAAGTAAGGTCGGAGGTGGGGTTGAGCTGAAAAAATTCTCAGTACTTTATGAGAAGAAAATAAATAATTTTTGTCTTTTATAATTTTTCTGTAAAGTTGATAGTATTTAAGAAAAAAATGATTAAAGACCAATATTTGGCCATTTTTAATTAATTAATATCTTGTTAACTATTGCGAAAATTGCATCTTGATTGCACAATCATTGGATTGTTTAATCATAATTGTTATCTTGATAAAATAAAGAATAAAAATAATAAAGTTAATTTGGATTGATGAGACAATAATTAAAATATATTTGCTCTTTTTAACACGCAGTGGACGTAGCATAAAATATTTTGAGAAGATAACTCATAATTATTTATTAAATAAACAACGCCATCTGTTGAATAAATAATATTATATTATTTCATAATGTTGTAATATTAAATAACCATATTAGTATCAGCTGATATATCTAAAATATATATCGGTACATTACCATTTAATTGAAACGAGATCTGAAAATAAATTATTATATTAACTTTTAGAACAAATTATTATGTTAATAATAACTTATAACGTTAATAATAAATAATTTTTGTAAGTTATGTTAATCAAATGAAGTAAACGAAGGACAGAAAAATAAACTCGAAATGAAATTAATCTATGCATCGAAAATTGTCAATAATTGTCAAATGAAATAAAGATAAAATTTTCTTTATTATATTTTTTAATAAATAAAATGTGTAAATAAAATATAATAAAAATATTTTCATATACAAATATTTTATAAACATTTATCGTTAATTTAGGAGAGGATATCGTTGCACGTGGTACGTCCACTTTTGCTATAAAACGAAAAAAAGACATTTAAGAAATTCTTAGGAATAATGCTTTTCTTTTTGAATACACACAACTTTTTATTTCGTACATTTAGAATATACTTATCTTGTAAATTATATAATACGTTATGGTCTTATTTGGCTTAATGAAATACAATAATATACTGTCTTTAGAATTTGTTTGTTTTCTCTTTGCTGTTACGGCACTTGAGCCAGTACAAGTATAATCTCGACCACTATTTTCTAAACAAACGAAAGAAGTTATCGATCCTGTAGAGTTTCCGTATTTTATTCGAAATTTTAGTGAGGAGATTACATTCTCGAGGAGAAAGTCCATCAAAAGGCAAGACATTGAATTGACTTTCTTAATATTAATATACATTCAGCTTTATGTGCTATTCTGTTTATCCGCGTACACTGATCGTTATAATATAACGAAGAGATTAAGACAAAGTAAACGACAAATTCTTTTTCGAGTCGACGAAAAAGTAACAGTATCCTTGTATTATAGTAAGAGAAGAAAGTAGTCTTGCAATTTAGCACAAAGTATCCACAACGAAGTTTTACTTTATGACATTCGATAAATTATTATATTTCTCTTATTAATTAAATAAAGATTTCTTACAACTTTGGCCCATTCAATGTAATTATACTAATCAAAATCTTCTCTTCTACTATACAATATTATACGAATATCAACTAACAGTCGCTCTCTCTTTAACTACATATATTTATATATTTATATATGTATAATGTAATTAATATATATATAATATATATTGTATATATTATATATATAGTATTATATGTGTACATGTATAATTCCTATGCGTAGAGGTGGCAAATGTACTCGCATACGCGCATAAACACTCGTGCAAGTTCACACATCCGTCTTGTATCGGGTATTACAATGTTTATATATATTACTCTCTAAGATATTATACTTATCATACAATTTTAAGCAATAAATATCTTTAGATGCTTTTCTCCATTCTACTTATGTACAATTTCAAGTCTCTAACTGTATAACGCACAGTTTTCTTATTACACTATTCAAATCCATCTTAATGGATAGCAATCGTATGAATGAAGTGACGTTGCATCGTTAAGGAAAAAATTCCTCCGTATGGTATTTAAAAAAATATTGTGAAAATATAATTTGCTAATATAATGCTATTAATGAAATAATTGCTTATCGCAGATTACCATTCTTACGAAAAAATTGTACGGTTGTTATACTACATTTATCATATACACATATATGAAGTGCATTAAAAGAAGACAAGATTGCGTGTATTTTTAACAAAAAAATGTTATGCTATTTCATCAGAGTAATCTACACAATAATACTATGAATTTTATAATTACTATGAATTTTTTGCGTACAATAATAATAAGCTAAAACCACAACATATTATATTCGCAAAAAATTTGCCTATGTATGTGTAGTATAACAACAGTACGATGTAGAATGTCTTTCAAAAGTATTGCGCTTTCATTTCCCTCTGTAAAATTATATAATAAACTGTATTAAAAAATCTATATCATATCCAGTAAATGTATTCTATTTATACAATAATTATAAATAATACTTCGTATTATTTAAAATAAAATTTTGTCGAGTAAAAACAAATTCGTTTTATATACTTATGTATATGACTAGAAATTATAGTTATAAATCTACAATGATAATGCCATTGCAATTTGTGTAAGCTATGCATATTATACTGTTATATAATAACTTATACATTTCCCTACAATTTTCGCACAACTTAATTATTTACTTTATCGTTTAAATCCTTTTGGATTACTAGTTCTTTTTTAAAAATAACGAATATTGGTGAACTATATTCCCAAAGAAGAATAATCTACATTTCTTCTCTCAGCTACTTTTACGAAAATATATATTATCAAATCACGCATATTTCGTCTGATTTCTCCGTAACAGCCGTAAAAGTCCTACAGACTTCTCATTCAAATAGAAAACAAAATGTAAATAATTGACGATGCGTAATTCGAACTGATGTGCATAGTAACATAGACATTTCTTTTTATGCATGATAAAACGGTGATGCATGTGCATAATTCACATGTTAGAGTGCCAACATTCTATTGTATATCATCATCTGTATCATCTACTAAGTCTATTTCGACTTTCTAGTCTTTCTTACGTTCGAAGAATACTTGACAACGTTGTGCTTACAATACCTCGGTCTGCGTGTCTATCAACATACAGCAGCGTAAAAAAAAAATCGAAATACATTCGCCTACAGTTTGTGATTGTATCATTAACTTCCTTTCTTTTGTTTTTGTCTTCTATAAAATTTGTGCTTTTACGGAAGTGGAAATGTACCATTAGAGAATACAAATAGAGTTGGTTGCTAATATAAATTTCACAATTTTGATCGTAAAATCGATCTTGAAATTTGTAAAACTGTTCAAATATTTCGCGTTCATCCGGCTCTTCGCAAAAAACTTAAATTCTTAAAAAGTATCCATATTTATAACCGTTGAATATGTAGTGAATTTTATAAATTTCTCATACATAGAGACTCTAAAATTCACTTTGGAAATCAATCTCACAATTAGTTCCACGTATATAAGGATCACGGCACATTAATTTGTAAACCACATCATTTGTATTTCACATTTATGTCGCTGCTAATGACATTAGCTGGTGGATTTTACCTATTGTTTATTATTTTTATCTATTTTATATTTGTTTAAGTGTCTTATAATTAATAACATGTTACATAGATACGGTATTGTCTATTACAAAGTTATGATTTCTATATCTTTGGGTAAAAGGTCGGGAGTACATTGCAGCAATATATATGTATATTTTTTTGTTAAATTGTAATACAATTCTTAATAGCGATTGTATATATCGTATGCGCGATAGAAAAGTCGAACGTATACGATGTATAATAAAACAAATAGTTATACGTCTGTATCAGAAAGAGATACTTTCCAATTCTCTTTAAGAATAATAAAATATAATATATAAAGATAAACCGTGATACGAATAAATAAAATACATAAAATAAGCAAATAATTAAACAAACAAAATTAAAAAATAAATATTTGTGTATACAAAAAAACGATCTTACATATACATATCTTTTTCTCGTTATTATATTAAATAAATTAAAAATTTTAATTGTACCTATTTTCAAATGCAATTTAATATTAAAATATTTCTCATTTATTATTGAATAAAATATGAAATTATGAAATCAATAATCAAAGTCAATAAAATATCGATATAATATAATAACATATATTAATATTTATGAGAATCAGTAAATAAAAATAGAAAAATAAAATCACAGATTATATACCACGTCATATACTTAATTTTATATATAATATTATGTGATATAATGATAATCAAGATATAATATTATATAATAAATTAAATATAGTATAAATATTGTTACCATTTTGCGACTTAATCCACGGCATTGTTGAATATGTATAAATATATATAAGAATTTTAATTAAGAAAATTTGGAAAGTACATTTGGAAACAATATTTGGAAAGTATCTTACCCCTTGATGCAAATCTTTATAGGGTAACATATAATACTTGATTTATAATATAATAACTTGATTTTTTTAAACACAAGAATAGAGAGAGAAAAAAAATTAGATATGCGCAACGCTTTACAGTTCTGTCAATGAAAAAAAATATATATTAAATAGGTATAATACATAATGCATCTTAATATATTAAAATTGTTTCTCTCTCTTTTTCGCAAGTTAATAATATTCTATCCATAACTTGAAACAATCGACAAGGAATGCAGCCTAGCATCTAACATCTACAATAATCATACCTTGTTGTTGTTTCAATAAAGTCAATCGAATGGAAATGTCATCACAAAGAATAAAAATGCAACAATCTTTACTTACGCAGATATGAATAAAATCACGACTGCAACGAAACTCATCTATAAAAAAATACAATATAACAGATCACGCGTTTAGTTCGCACACAAGAGAGAACAAAACGCGCTTGTGTTTTTTGTTCGCGTACAGAATTTCAACTGAAAGATTAATAGGTACACTGAAGTATTTACAACCCACTAATAAGTTTTCAATATAATTTAACGATTTATATAAGATAAAACTTCGTGCTGTCATATTAAGTGTTACTCTCAGTGGAGTTACTCTGAGACCGTAATGATGAATAACAGCCCTGACACACTCTAACCGGCTTTAGGATACCGAGCCTGGATATTTTGGACTCGAATCGGCTGCATCTGTATGAAATAATTGATTCGGCTAAATACCCAAAGCAATCAGAATAATTTTCTTGAACAATTACAATCTCTAAGATTTACCTGGAACAGAATACTTGTCCACAGTTGCGGCAATGGTGTCTTCTTTCGTATAGATTGAACCTGACGCCGCAACCAGCGCAAGAATCCGCTCCCTCGTCTTTAAGCCAGTGATCAGCGACCGTACGTCCGGGTTGTTCGCACACACTCCATGAAAATACTCTACCACGAGTGTCACCCACATAGACTGTCCTATGATCCCTATAAATCAAAGCACAACATGTATTTTAATGTATTTAATATTATCTCATAAATAATTAAAGTTTATGTTCATTAATTGCATATAAAAGCAAATAATATATTGCAACTGATGCAATTATAAATTGAGACATTTTTATTTCAATTATAGTCATTTTTTATATTTTTCAGAAAGAGATTGCAAACCAACAAGTCAATTTAGCAAAATTTATTTTATTATGAGAAAATTGTCAATATATTATAATTTCAACAAAATATTATATATTCAAGTATTATATACTCTTCATAAATACCTTGATACTGCTAGGGCTGTGATGGATGCTGGTTCTGCATTATCTTTACGATCATAGGCAGTATGCATTGTTAATTTACTGCGAAATACCAATTGTCTCTGCCACTTGAAACCATCCCGCAGAATATTTTGCGGATTGATCTTTCGCGGCTTTGTGTCAGCTTCGGTAACCATAACGAAACTATCGGTCAAACTAGTATCGCTTTTACTAGCCCTCAAGGCCCCTTCAGAATCTCCGGGATTACTGACGGACTCGCTGTAAAACATAACAAAAGCATATCCCACGATTACAATAGGACTCCGCGACTTATGACTATAAATTGATTATATAAACCAACTGTATTACCTGGTTTGTGTGCCTTCACTATCGGCACGCCCGCCACCTTCGCTTTTCCTGAACATCGGATTTCCGCGACTTTTTCTACGCAACACGACCAGTGATGTATGATTATTCTGAGGTGAAGGCTTATTACTTGAACCATTACTAGATTCATTATCGGAACATTCCTCTTTTTCCTCGTGAAGCCTGGAAGCTTCTTTGGCATTTTCCGCTTCAGAGAGACTACTTTCAGAGCCACTTTTCATAAGTGCACCTTAAAGTAAAGATAAAAGTCTATTACAACTGCATTTATTGATATATGCGCGACATTACTTACCTGATCCCTCAGCAGATATACTCATTTGTTTGACTAATTCCTGAACTCTCTTCTTCGTTTCAGTTTGATTGCCTTCCATATTTTGTTTCTCATTCTTTTCTTTGGCAGTTGTTACTTCTTCAGGCTTTTCTTCCTCCGCAGGTACTTGCACGTAATCCATCGACCACATCTGTAAATAAATTACATCAGTTAGAATATCAGTAAATATATATTTTTCATTGAGAGAATTTTACTAAAATATTTTAGAGGAAACGTTGTATCTTACACGAGCAACACCATCAGTAGAGCCAGTCATAATAACATTTTGAGAGTCCCATTCGTGAGTCTGACTGAAAGCGACGCATAATATTTGTTGCATTCTATCAGCGCGACCAACGCATGTATTAACACTCGCCAATTCTTCTCCATTGATACTCCACACGTGTAACCATGTTGCTGCACATGTAGCTATGTCTCCCTGCAAATATATTTTTTTATATAACATTTTAGTATGTACATTACATCTTTATATTAATGTAAATACCGTTAATTCATTTATCGCTACTGCAGCTACTGGTCCTGCATGGCCTCTAAGCTGACGCACGAACAGACATCGGGATAAGTCCCATATAATCGCCGTACCATCTCGCGATCCAGATACGATAACGTTATATGCGGGACTGGATGATAAACATGTGACTGCATCGGTATGTCCATACAGGCACTGTTTTATGGACAGTTGCCGTTTGGCATATTCCCAAACAGTAACGACCTACAAACATGTCCATTTAATACTAGCATAAAATAGGATAGAAAAGGATAGCTTCAAGTAATTTTTTTCAAATCAATTTTAAATTATTCCTCAAATAACTGTACTGAAATATTAATAAAACAGAATTTGATGTGCCTAAAATAGGTTTTTATTCGAAAAATAATAACTCGTTTTTTCTTTTATAAAAAAAAAAAAAGAAGTTATTTGAAGCTATCTTGTATCCCCTTTTTCCTATAAACGAGAAGCTTACGGAGCTGGTGCCAGCAGTAACTATCAATTTGGAAGACGGACAAACGCACGCCACTATTTCCCCGCTGCTTTGCATCATAGCCTCACCGACAAAAATCGCTTTTTCGCTGTCATAGTTCCCTATTCTAAGGGAATGATCGGCGAATCCCCATGCTACGTACTTATTATAGGAGGGTGGAATGAGCGTCTTGTTTTGTTCCACCGCTAACACAGCTTTATCGACGTGCAATATCTGTCCAACAGGACCCTTTAATTCTGTGAAAGAGAAAAAATAAATTAAATATTTAAAAATGTGTGGAGCTATTAATGGAGAATATCAATTAGAAAAATATGAACCTTTAATGGGTTGCAGCGACGGTTTCAAATTATCGAGATTGTGGAAGAACAATTTGTCAGACGTGGTAATGCTCAATCCAGGGGTGATGGGCCCAGGATCTATAACGCTGGTTCTCTGCGTCATCTTCTTCGCCGGATGTGGTTTCTTGAATAATTGCTTAGGTATCTGACCGAAATTATTGATGAAGCCGATAGTAGCGTTCTTTTTCAGCGGGTCATCGATACTATAATCGAGATGGAATTAGAAAACTTATTCTAGGCGATCTTGGGAATAATAAATGAATGGATTTATGAATTAATTACGTAAACTGACTTATAGATATCAACGTTGCCTTCGTAGAACAAATGATGGAATACATTAACGGCTTCGACAGCCGCCGGACCATTCTGCTTGCACCCAAATATTAGATCGATCCAGTGGTGAAGATGCTGCGATACATAGTCGCATTCCAACGCGAGTCTGTGTACACGGATAAATTCACGAGGATCCTGTTTCGCCCAAGGTGGAAGGACAATATCTCCGAGTTGAACACCGCTTTGCTTAGAGCCTGTAGACAAAATGTCATGCGTGAAACCATTATGCACGAAGAAATTGAAATAATGTACTTGTTTAATTAGATATTTACCTAAATCAAAATGATTTGAATTGACTAGGAATTCCGGGAGGTAAAAAAATTCCGGGATAAGTTCTTTCACGTCGGCCATGTTATGTTTGGAAGCGGACAGCCACGCTTCCTTTATGCTATTGAACATCCTGTCGGCTAAATCAAAATGCCCACCCTGCAAAAAATCAGAATTAGTACACATAT
>NW_017305536.1:7725794-7744305 GCF_001594115.1 Trachymyrmex septentrionalis | reverse complement strand
TATATATATATATATATATATATATATATATATATATATATATACAAACCTGTAATCTGAGAAAATGTTGCGTGAATGGTTCCATTCTCACCAAATAGGAACATACTATCATCGCTGAGGAATAATGTGTACCATAATGATAAGGGGGAGTCTCTCCATGTGGATCATCCCATTCTTTATATCTACAAAAAGAATAATTATTTTGAAGACATATCCATGATGTATATGTCACTATATTTTCTATACCTTTTCTTAAATTGTAACAATCGTTCGGGACTTTGTGCGCCCATAGGTTTGCTGAAATCTCTAAACGTCGATGAATCTGTGAGATCAAGTTCCTCGCTATCATAATCGGCTAAGATCCATGGGAAAATCGGATATTGCATAAGATCGTTATAGCTACGACCCGCTAGAGTATTGAGATGCATCAGGTATTGGAAGTTAGATATTTCTCCTCTCTGTACATGAAAGAAAATGTCCCTAATTAATAAGGAATACAGACTCAATCATTTATCCTGTTTATATTTTACTTAGTTGTAACTACTAACCACCCATCTCTGGGTAACCGAAGTTTCCCCTATAAGATTCGAGAGCAAGCCGGTGGCCTGCTCGACATTTGCCGTTCGCCTCTGGCCAGCTACGGACTGCTGAGCGCTGTCGGCGATCGCAGTAGCAAATGTCATGAACCTTTGATAAACTTTGTTCCTTACTTTTCGCGGAAATGCCAACAAATAGTTTCTACCGTCTCCACTGAATACTTCTAACGCCATAGGTTGTAATAAGTATCGCCTCTTATGTACTTCCCTGTGAATAACAAAGTCCATATTTTTAAATTATTCAAATGTCATGTAAAAAAAACGATCTTGTCTGTAGAATACCTGATATCTTCGTAATTAAATTTGGAACATTGTCTCATCGCTCTGGATCTTCTGGGAGATCCCGGCGACGGTAGAATCGGTTCGTATGCGTCTGGCAAACTCTCTATATCTCTTATCTCTCTAGATTTCAACAATGTGAATCCGTCAATTACATAAAAATGTTCCTTTCCAAACAAGAGAAGACCCTCGGTTGTATCCAAACCCTGTATTCGCGCGCATCTAAACATGTGACTTATCTGAAATGTAAACAGAAAGATTGAAAAAAAGAGCGTTCTGGTTGCAGCATGGCAATTTCATGGACATAGAGTATATAACAACCTTCTCATGTTCCTCAAGTAGACGTATCAACGTTTGATTGTCTGGAACAGTTTGGTTGTTTTCTTCTTCCTGTTCGTTATCCTCGGGTGCTTCGTCTGGCTCGCTAGCGTGGCGTTCCAGTGTGCATGGAACCATCGGCGGCTCACTCTCAGTAGAAGTTTCATTGACATTTAACGGTGTATCATCTATAACGGGGTCTCGTTCACGTTCAAACATTCCTGACGAATTGCCAAGCTGCTTCAGATAATAATCCTTACTATCCATGCTTGACGCTACTTTGTACTTTAGCTGTTTCTAAACAATTAATAGATCATGTATTATGACGTATGATGAATACGTATAGATGCTTATATCTAAGTTTTGAAATAATTCTAGGCTTGTCATCGTAAAGACATACTCACATTATCAGGATGCTCTAATTCAGGCCGATATGGATAATGTATGTAGAAGAGTTCATTCTTCATCATCTTCTTTCGCATTCTACACGGTCCTTCGGTCATGTCCAACATCCATTTATCCAGTATAGTGGGCGTCGGAGGTCCCCAAAGACCGCGTTCTCTAGTCAATTCCGTCTCGGTTTGCAACCATTCCTACAGATGAATTAAAAACATTTTTAGTGTATTGTTTTATCCATTTATTTTAAATTCTTTATTAATGCAAAATATATTTCTTGTACAAATTCAGGTAAATATCGACTTTGCATTGCTTGATATAACAAAAATCAAAATTATTAAATAGAAATAAGTAAAATTCTTAGACAAAATTTCTTACTTGATATACGTAACGTTGAGTGTGCAGATTGGTCTGTTGATGCTGCAAACGCCGTACTGCAGCCAGTTCCCTAACTAACGCGACATGTTGCTCCGTCCATTGTGCAACAGTATTCTGATGTAATCTAAGCCTTACGCGCACAGATTCCTCTTTTCGTACTTTCGTTCGACTAGCTAATCTCGTCAATCCTCCTGTTACCTTTTGGATTTTCTGTAATTTTTTTATATACCTATACGACTTGACAAATATTAAATATAATCCTTTGATGCTACTTTTATTATGGCCCCGAGATTTCTTTTACTTTATAAGTTATAATTTTTTTTTATTAATAAAGATATATACATTTACTTGTTATCGTTATATTTTCCTTAATGTTTGTTTTTAATATTTTTATTTAAAAAAAAAAAGGTTTTTGTATAATATTTTTATATATTTTTACCCATATATTACGTATATGACAAAAACAATATAGAGTGGCACCAAAGGGATGATGTAAATATTAAGGAAGATATAATATAACTAAATGTAATATAATAGAATTAATATTCAATAATTTTATTTTATTTTTAATAATTGAATGACGCACACAGATAAAGAAAAAACTTTAACGTACCGACTGGATTTGATTGTGGAGTTCCCAGGGAACTCTGTACGAGGCTCTTCTTTCCGAAACTACATAATTCAACCAAAGCTTTGACGCAGCTTCATGAACTTGTTCTCTCACGACTGGCAATTCTGGTGCCCGCTCATTAGCCACAGGCGTTGATAAAGTTACTTTGAAAACTTCCTCTATTGCAGGCTTTTTACACACATATAACTCTTCCCAGACTCTCGTTGCCGCTACAGCCATTAAATTGTGTCCTTGATGAGACATCAATCTGTCATCGCTGGATTCCACTTGCGGATTAACGTGCCACGTGGTTTTCATATTAGTGTCCAACATGATTTTTATATCAGCCGTTAATTGTAACAAGCAATACGTTAAACAGCCGACAAATTCTAATTCGTGATTGCCAGCACCGAATACTAATAATCTGCAGAAAAATCATAATATTATTTCATTTTTCTTTTAACAGAAATATACATATTATTTATGTAAAACATATTATGTATGTAAACACATATATCTTTCTGTAAATTGCACATACCTATGAGTAGTAAGCTTATGTAATGCCTCTAATACCGCCATTTGATCGGCAATGGAATCGGTCGCACGTGACAGTAAGAATAAAATTGTCCTATTCAGGCAGTGATGAAGACCTTCCATACTGACAGCACCGGGTCGCCTCTTTGCTTGCCCAATTAGTTTTACGATGAAATCAAATACTTCATGTGGGTCTTTTGTTAAAGCGCCTGATATTTGAGAAGACATGTAGTAACGTTTTCTATTAATTTTATTCAATTTGATTAACGCGCACACAGAAAATAAACTATTACCTTGCCACAATTTGTCAACTATTCTGGCTGCCACGTAGCAAACATTATTAGTTATATTATTGGCCGATCCACCAGGAACGACAGGTAACGCAGCCTGTTCTCCTATTAATACATCCGCGGCTAACAAATGTTCCATTAATATAGACAACACCTCTGTTTGATAACGCATTTGCTGTCCCGTTGATGCATGTTCCGGCCATGCCTCAAGGACAAGATCTATCGCCGGCGATTTCGCCGTAACTGGCAATGAAAGCGAGTCAACAACGATAACTTTAAAAAAGTCCATTACGAACTTTTTCGCCGGGTGATTTGTCAGCCCAACGTCTTTCGACGGCGATCTTACTAATACTGGTTCTTGCTGCAATAATTATCCGACATTAAAGTTAATATCTTCAATTCTAAAATATCTACAGAACATCCATAAAAATACCTTAGAATTAACAAATTTAGTAAACTTTTTAAAAGTACTATGAATGATCGTGATAATATTCAATTCTTTAAACTTCGAAAATTAAACATGTGCTTTCTTTTAGAAAAATACACTAATGTGATTACCTCGTCGGCTGGGGTACTAGCACCGCTACTATCCTGACTAGAACTCGTGGGTTTCGGAAACAAGGTTCCAGCTAAGGCACCCAAAACTTCCGCGGACATAAAGACTTGCATGAAGTCAGTGAAATTGCGATAAAGGAAGAACAGGAATTGTATTATTGTCACGGGATAATCGTTTAACCACGCTGGTAATATTTCTGGGCTGTTGAAAGATTCGTTAATACAATACAATTATTGTTGAACTAGATTAATGACTCATGAAATAACTTACTTGTTCGTGTGACTATTCAACATAGTCCGCACCATAGCTAGTAACGTGACCATTGCTTCAGGACATAGATTAATTCTACTAGCAAAGGATGATAGTGTGTGATTTGCCGGGACTCCAAACATAAAATTCCAAACGTTATCCAAATCGAGCTGCCGCATAATTGTAATACATAGTTAGTATTATTATTTTCTACATATTAAATGTTAATAAAGCAGAAAAATCGAGATTAAAAAGCAACTAATTTCACGATTAGACTTGAAACTTTGCAAAAGTACATATAGATACATTTAATATAAAGATGCGATTATTGGTATTTTTACTTTTGAATCGGTAGGTAATAATTTTACAGGCTGCCCCATCATGAGAGCGATGAAGAGAAAATAAAGTTCCGGAACAAGATCGATATGTTGCGGAAGCAACCAGCCCAGATGCTGAAATCCTGGTACGTGAAGCCCGGATGGTTTAATTTCACCAGTTGACATTTGTTGATGGCAACCTGTTACACATATTATAATTATATTGTATTATTTTATTGCAATTATTGTAGATTAAATATGTAATAGAAATATTTATTGAAGCGTTTATGTAAGCGATAGGTACAAAATCATTGCTATTACATACCAAGTGCTAGTGTCATCTTATTATGATCGGTATGCCGTAACCAACCGCCATTGCTCGTGCCCTCTTTGAATTTTTGCAGAATCGATTGCACGGAACATATCGCTACGAGTATACGTAACCCCCAGACAACAGTAGTACTATGAAGACCAGACTGGAGGAACAGTAGTACCCAATCTAGGCCCAAAACTTTAGCTACTTCTTCACACATACTGCAAAAGCATAATTACATTTATATCATCAAATATAATGTATTCGGCATGCTAACACAATTAAAGATATTAGCACAATTTCTTACTTTACATTAACCTTGGATCCATTAAACAACAACGAATGTAAAAGCTGTAAACAACGATTACGTAAAAGTATACTCTCTCCTTCCCCATCCTTGATTCCTTCTCCTTCTCTAAGGATTAGATGTTTTTCGGGGCACAGCGGTAACGTAGCCACAATGAATTGTCCAAACCTGTACAAAAGACAAATAAAAGAGTTATAAATGTATAAAATTAATATAATACAATTATGCAAATGTAAACGAAAGAGTTGTTTACCATAATAGATCAGCTTGTCGTGGTTGACTCAATAATATACTAAGAAGTGCTAGAAGGATCTGTCTAGTGCTACCTAGCTTTACTTCGCTTAAGATGTGCAATAGTTTATGTACTAATTGTAGATCTCTCATTAATCGCAAGTTAGTTCGTTTTTCACTGGATTCCGCTATTAGTTCATACAAGTGTTCAAGAAGAGATCTAAGCAATTCTCCAGGTGCTTCGTGCCAAACCTAAATTTGAATAAATTAATTAAATCAATATGTGTCTATTTATATTCACGCTCGCCCGTCAGATTAAACAAGTTTGCATTAAAATTGTGAACTTTTTTTTAAAACTTACTTGCAAATCGCATAAGAGATCCTGAAACGCTGTAACATTAGGAATTGCACTGGTTTCTCTGCCGCTATCGACTGTCCCTACGAGACTGAACGTTAAGTGCAATATATGGCTGTTTAGGAGAGGACATTTTCTTCTTAACAACATAGCTAGAGTCTGATATCCTCTCCTGCGATCCATCTCTTGTTGAGCTGCTTGGTTGGATCTCACTACGCATACTAGTGCCTTTACAGCCGCATATAAAGATTCTACATCTTGGGCCATAGCTATTAAACCTTTTAAACAGATTTAAGCTCACTCTTAATCTTGTTTTATCATCACAATATCGGGTTAAGCATCGCTCGCCATTTAATTTTCAGTCATACCTAATAACACTGAACATCCTCCTACATTGTCGATCATAGTAGCTACTGGTTTAGGACTAAATACACGAACGCCAAGATAACCGACAACTACACCACCTAATGCTCTGGCTGGACCACTGAGATGTCCCGCGGAATTATGGAGAACTCTGATAGGTGTGGCATTTTCATGGGATGACATGCCAAGCTGTACAAAATAATCAGATTTAAATGCGTGTCATTTAATTTGAATTTTTATTTCTTTTTTTCTTCTGATTTAGATAAGAAGATTAAGTTATCCGTACTTGTTTGGCGATTGACTTATTATCAGCTCGGCTGTAAACCTTTCTGATTTTAGCTAACGTTAATTGCGACATGGCTTTTGCATTCAATCCAAACACAACCTTTTCTTCGGCCACAAGAGGTGCTAGAGGTTCAGGGCCTGTAATAATGTATATTGTTAATATCTGTTATAATTATAGAATTATATTTTAAAAATTAATCGTATTTATATATGATGTTAGTACCACTCAATTGCGGTGCTTGCAAGCTTCCCATATAATGTGGCCCCAGTCTGAACAAAGTAGCAATGTTCTGAGAATTAAACACTTCTTCCACCAAATGGCACGGTCCTTGTTTCCAAGTCAATCTAGAATATCGACGCCAACAGGGCGGTGTACCAATGTAACCATAAACCGGAGAAGCCACAGTTAAGTTGGCTGCTCCACCTCCAGGAACTTGTGTAATATAATGAAGCTAAAAATAGATACGTTGTATATGTGATCTTGAAATTACTTTGTTTTAATGATAATTACCTTTTGACTATGGATATGCTGACCATCCAAGTATAATGAGAAGCTAGAGTTTTTCAGAACTGCGCGGTTTAGCACAATAGCTATATGGTGCCACTGTCCTTCGTGAAGTAAATCGGGACACCAAACTCTGGCACCACATTCACCCGTTCCTTCAGGTTCCCATTCACCTGTATCTGTAAATGCACATTAATTTACATTAATGATACTTAATGCATATTTTTAGAATATACTCACTTTGCGGAATGGGTGTCTCTTGAGTGGAAACGATAATAGCCTTATCTCTAGCGCTAAGAACTGCAGTCAGGCAAATTAAATCTCTTGCTGATTGTGGAGTGCGCACCAAGGTGAGTAATCTTACACAATGGGGATCAGTTCTGGGATCACTAAACTTATCAACACATATCCATGTGCTGTATGTTAAGCCGGTCTGTGGTGGAAATAATCTATCGCCTAAAATAATTTTTTATATGCTAATGACAATCATACAATTTTTAAAGTTATGAAATTAATTATTTTTTCATTGTCATTACATCTTTGTTATAATACTTTTAGTATTGATGGAATATGTATGACTATTATATACTATTTTTTTCTATACACTAATATTTCAGCACGATCTACTATAACGTAACAGAAATAAATTAAATACAATTATAATTAATACATATATAATTTACCTGATCCAATTCCTCCCAGTACACTATTATCAGCAGAGACAACTGTAGGAGGTGTGGTACTTTGCGGGGCAACACTTGGTAGGTACAAACACGCAAATCCTTCGGCGCTCATGTCCAACTCCACAAAAGGTGGTAAGGTGCATGAACCATGAGCTCTGAAATCCTTGGGCGTCGTCATCGACACTAATGTCTTAATTCGCGTCAAAGGAACTGGTCCACCTCTAAACTTGTTCGGCTCGATATTGTCTAGTGAAATGCAACATAACGGATTGCCCAAACGTAGAAATTCTCTAAAAGGATTAAATTACGAATATTATGCCAATTCGAATATATCCCTTTAATTTTCCTCTTCTTTTTATATATGTATCTCAATCTCACCTGAGATCTCGCGGTTCAAGTGATTGCGCAGCAAGTCTCTCAATAATGTACTGAAGAGGTTGATGAAGTGGATGCGTTTCATCTTGCAAAGCAATTCTGCCTACTGATAGCAATTCACCAGCCATACCAGCTTCACACATCACTTGCTGATTTCTTTCTGATCGTACCAAACTCTTGATGATCTCCGCCACGTACAGTTGTAATGCTAGTGCCATTTGCGGATTGGATAATTCGGATATAGACGGGAGTAAGTGAAGCATTCCCACTACTATGCCAGGATGAACTACAATTGGTTCAGGTGCAGGTGGGCTTAGGTTTAAGGAATTTATAATACATCTCTTGCCGCTTCCAGGAGAGTCAAATGACTTTTGCTGAAATACAAGCCATAGTTACCATTTTTGAAAGATAAAACATTGGCGATACTCTCCGATAAAAAGGGTATACCTCCATGCTATTTTGCTTGTGACTTGGAGATCTTATCCCTACATTAGCTAAATTTGGTTTGTCAAAGGAATCGAGCGCCACGTCATAAAGCAATCGCAATAGTAAGCACGCGTATCCTAATGTCTTTGGCATACTATCTGGAAATACCGGTTCCAATATACTCCCAGTAAATAATGATATTAACATATTATGATAATTCATGGTTGGTATCATATCCATCTCGGTAATTTTCGTCTGTGTCGAGAAACATCCAAGGAGACGCAAAGTATCACACAGACTCGATTGGCAAATCTATAAAATCGATATTATTTTCATACAATAAAAATAGCATGCTATTAATAACATAATTATATATATATAATGTGCTTCAAATCTGTACCTCGTGATGGAAGAATTTTGCATTTGCTGGCTCAAATCGCATAGCTGTACTTATAGTATGAAATACTACATGTAGCAATGTTAGTAATTGGCTCTCGTCCTGTATAGTTCTCTGTATGATATCATTGCAAGGTTCGCTCTTTTCTGACCTTTGCGGGCCTAATTGACTCTCGAGAGATACAAGAACTGACATCACGTAAACGAAGCCCCCAACTTTTCGGAAAACCGTTCTAGTCCTATGCGACTCGCGCAAACAGGCTAACAGAGACTGACAAATAATCATATTGTTAATAATTTTATGAATGAAATGAGAACGATGAGATTAACAGAACAATATTAAACTCACCTTTAATATATGCGTCTTTAAAATCAAGGCATTAGGAGGTGCTGAATGCATAACTCCTAACAATGTCGCCATATCATCGTCACCACCTGCACTGAGTATCAATTCTCTCACGATACCAAGTGCTTGATACCGACAATCTACATAGGGCACTAGATTATGAGCGCAACGCGCGCCTCCGCATTCTCTAAAGACATTCGCATTTTGAACATTACTCGCTAATAATGTTGTTAAAGCCTCCATTACTAAGGCACCCAACCGTTCATCCTCGGGGCATATCGTGTATTCTGAAATCATGTTAAATTGTCAGAATTCATATGCAAATGCTTATGTATGATCATATCTTTACCTAATCCTTGCTCGATCGCAGCTTGCTTATCCTTAAGTAATGTTGCATACCGATGAAGACAAGTCACAAAAACTTCTAACATACCAACTTCTCTATAAACATCTTTAAATATAGTGTTGTGTCTGAAACAAGCGATTTTATTTAAAATATCAATAGAACATCGCATATTATTTTAATATTTTCCAATAAAGTTTTCCAAGTTATCTTTAACATATTATATTACTTCTATTATTTTAATATATTTCAATAAAGCTTTTCAAGCTACATCTTTAACAAATTACCTGAGTATATTGAGGAGAGTTTCCATACATATAATACTGCAAGAGACTGAATTATTCGTTTTCAATAAAATGGAGAGAGATATAAGTTCTTTACACGGAACAAAATTAAGTTGGAAAACAATAAATTCCAACAACTGAAAGAATTTTTCTTGTATCTCCGGATTTTTCAAATGGATTTTCTCTGCAAACTGGGACAGGGTATTCTGTCCCTCGAGAATAAAATAATTTGCATTATCACTGTGATACACACTAGATATCGCGTCCAATATAGTGCAACACAGAAGTGGTGAATTAGATTTTACGAATACAGATTGCAATACTTGGAATGCTTGAATATTTCGGACGCTTCCTCCTGTAGGAGTAATAAAATTGTATAAAGTATGTTCGCTTCATTTCACAAATATTTTATTTATAAAGTTATACCTCTGTTACTTGGTTGTGGCAAAGTAAACCCAAGCATTTGAAATAAAGATCCCATACTAGCTTGACTTGGCTTTAATTCTGTGTGACCGCACATTGTTAAAGATGCTAACATTAGTACCAAATTTCGGATAGCATCCTGTGCTTCCGCTCTACTATCTTGTTCTAATCTTGACGGCGCATGTCTACATAGAAAAATATCTTTCTTACTGTATCATTACAAACAGCTACCGAATTTCGTAATCGACATTTACTTACTTCAACAGAAATTCAGATAGAAATATATAGCCCTGACAAGCACGAAAATCATCTAACAATGTCTGAGAAACCTCACTGGAATCTTTTAGAAAACAGAACACTGTTACGAACATTTCTACAACTTCTAATGGTGCCAGCTCAGGTACACGTTGCATATTATCGATACAGAGTGCTATGCATCCTTTATCTACAAGATGAATCAATACATCAAGTAGATTTGATCTTGAACTAATACAGATACACAATAGCGTGTTAAACTTACTATGAATATAGGCTACTACGTTCTGTGTAAGACCATGTCGAGATAGCGTCATCAAGACTTCGGCGGCACTTTTACGCCACATAATATTGTACTGTGGACACCAACTGGTTATTGCTGAGAACAACAAGGTAAGATCGTCTTTACGAGCGAGTTCCTCTGCAGGATAAGGATGGCTACATAATCTCACCAATAACTGCAAATGAACAAATTAATCTTGCGAATAAAGTTAATTTTTTCTTGAGAAAATTTCAAACTATTATTTAAAAAATTATCACCTGAACGAATATTTTTTGTAACAGTATTCTACGCTCTCTAGGAGTAAATTCGCTATTTGCATCTGTAATATCAGCGTCCTCTTCATTCATCTCAGGCAGATCAAAGAACAGGTATAAACATTTCACCAAAGTTGATGGAACCGAAGCAGCAGTCATGGCCTAGAAGGAATTTTATATTGCAGAAAAAAAAATTTGTCTGCAGAAATGAATAATTAATCAGAGAAATTCAATTCACTTGTATCAAAGATGTATCACCCGCTGCCAACAGATTCAACGCGGATAGCAACATCCAGCCGTTGCTCGACTCCTCGCTATTCTCGATCTCTAGAAACTTCACGATGGCACAGCTCGCAGTCTCAGTGCTCTGATTGCTCGCTCTCCTCCTAATCTCGGATACCATTAGTCTTGATACTTGTTGTGTAAATGCCAAAATGTCCCAGAACTTTTCGTTCATGTCTCCCGATGGACTAGAGCCAAATACCTGGCGGCACGAGACGGTCTCTTTGTAATTACGATGATAACGATACGAGAATATAGAAACACATCCTTCTAAAGTGAAAGATCCGTTCTAGTATCAAAGGGAAGGAAACCTCGATATACTGTTTTATATAAGAATGTGAAGTTCGATCACTTGTATTACACTAGATTAGTGTATGCTAAAAGTTGCTATGTATAAAATTGGTAGAATTAAATGTGGAAACAATTATTTTAAACAATTATAAATATCAAATAATGATGTGAACAAGTACAGTTTATTTCACTCCAACTTATTGTACCAGTTCAAAATATTCTTTGAAAAAAAAGAGACTTTTTATCGTCGTTATTTAACAGAATGTATATGTTATTTCTTTATCAAAGTCGATTATGCCACTGCTTTAGATACTTTATATAAAGCAGTCTTTAATGTACACTATAATTCAGTATAGTTCGCATGATTGCATTCACCATTAAAGAATTTACTTTTTATATTGTATACCTTGCAAAATAACGGCAACATGTTGTATAATTTATCATCACGTTCAGTGTCTGAGAGGGGATGCGGTGGATGGGTGTACTCGGAGAACAGTTTCTTGAGATGCATAAGCCCCAAAGCGGTGTGCTGAGGATTCGTACCACCGGCACAGTCATCCAAGCCACCGGTACCACTCGAGCCCATGCCTCCGACGCTGGTACCCCCTCGTAATTTGCGCATTATGTTCATACTTAAGATTTGCTAAAAGGAAAAGAAGAAAACTTGGAGTTCCTCCTTATCTCACTCTGCGCTTGTTTTCAATGATTTATGTTCCAAAATTCACTGTTAGCCTTGAAAATCTATAGTTCGCTCTATGTGCAATGAATTTTGGAACAGAGCCAATTATTTCAAAGTACAATGTTTTCCAGCTGTGACACAGGAAAGATCTGTTACATAGAAGGATTTTTTCTCAAGACTATCATTCAGACGACAAAATTGTAGTCTGCAGGACAGGTTGAGGTAGTAATAAATCGGAGTAGAAATTCATTATTAACTTGGCACATATCAAAAAAAGGATTAAAAAATTAAGAAGAAAAATATAAAAAAAAGATCAATACGAACTCAACTTTCTAGTCATAGCTAGTCAATAGCAATCAATAGAAAACTGATCGATACGAATGAGCTATTTTAACGAATTGACGAAAATGTCAACGTGCTCAAGAGGAACGACGCAAAATGAAACACACACAGGCGCATACACATACACACACATACATAACACACACACACACACACACACAGAGGCTTAACGGCTTGAGAAACATACGTTGAATCGCGATTTAATAACTCAGGTGATCGCAGGTGATCGACAAGGGGCGCACGTAGGAGCGAAAAACGCGTCGTGCAGGAGTAGTGCATGACGGCGTAACCGCGCGGCCGTCAGCGGGCACACTCATGCGCCCGTCGTGCCGACGTCGCGGCTGTCAACGTCGCAGGCAGCATGGAGCGACTCGACGAAAATGGCACGGCTCCACGCGTAACGAACGACAACCTCGGCATCGGCAGGTCCCAAGCGTCAGGTTGAGAGCGTACGACACGGCCGATCGGATCGGCGGTCAACGCGCACGAATCAGCGGCATCGCCGTCCGCCAAGCATCCGGCTCAATATTTACGTCCGTCCGTCCGTCCACCCGCCCGCTCGGCGCTCGCTTGAAACGTCAGACCGACCGAGATGTCACACGCATGGACGTGCACACCAAACACATGTGAGATGCGTACATACACACGCGTACCTGGCGCGCGCGTCGTGACGAAACCGCCCACGAACATCACCGCGGAACGATCGCGTTGTTGACGCGCGGTGCCGCATTGCCGATCGCGGTCGCATGTTACCTGGGACGCGCCTCCGACCCAGGAAAATTCTACATTTTCTATCGGCGAGTCCTGTTGATTCTCAGTTCGGCGGGAGACTTTAATATTTCAGTGACAGCAGCCATCTTCGCGTTTGACAGTTCGCTCGGCCAAACGCGATACGTCGATAAGCGGCCACGTGACCCACTGATCTCCCGCCGAACGGGGCACGGGGGAGGTTTTTAAAGGTCGATTTTTAAAAGAATTCTGTCAAGTAATGATCAGAAGTTTAATTGGCAATTTAAGAATTATTGATTATAAAAATAATATATTATTATATATTAAATATTTAAGTCGATACCTTTCGAACATTGAAAGTATTGTAAGATATTTGTAGGAATGTTATAACAATATTAATGTTTTTAAATTCTCTGGTTACATTTTATACAAATGCAAATTTGCTTTTTAAAATAAAATAGAAGATGTCAAATATAAAATGAGAAAGATACTGGAATAATCACATCTTACGCAGAATTTTATTTACATTGTACTTTGCAACATTTAAGATTATACAGAATGTTTATAATTACAAACAGAGTGCGCAGTAGCTAATTGGCAAGCTTCAAAACGCTTGTATAGCATTCAAGATATTCGCTGGAAAAAATCTGAAATCTTCCTTTGGCCACTTTTTTTCGGAAATGACTTTTGTTTACACGATTCTGGAGCAGAATCTTTCAAAATCTTGATAGATTCGCTGTCACTTAATTCCGTAGATTTTGTCGATAATTCGGATTTCATCTTCTTCGATGTTTCTTGATTGTCGACGAGACATGAAATAACCGGCTTTTTCGAATTCGAGGAATTTACATTGTTATCTAATTTATTTGATACCTCCTCTTCCATTTGTATATTTTCTTCATCGGCAATGTTATCTGCAAAATGATTGTTCTGTAAACCGCTGTTTTTTTCGCTATCCGCTTCTCTTGGATTATTCTTAGTTTTCTCATGGCATGTATTCTTGATATCGGGCTTAGCATTGTCGTTGCTATCGTCCTCGCAGCTTGTCAACCAATTCATTATCTTTTCCTCCTCCTCCATTTCCTTCTCATTAGCCGTCGAATAAAGATATCGCTTGTTATCGACGTCTTTATTTGATAAGGTTGCGGTTTTATTTCTTTTAAATAGTGTTTCCTTCAGACTCTTGGTAGAAATCTTCGGTGAAGAATTTTCAATCTTTGTCAGGAAATATTTGTTTAATGGTTTCATTCTACTTTTGTTGTACAAGAAACAATAAAAATCCGAATGAGCGTTCGACGCTGATTCTCGACGATACTCCGACAGCATTGAGTAAAGTCGTGCTAGAAGTTAATGAAAAAAATTAATCCAATTAATACATCAATGATTATAAAGATATATTATAGATTTCGTATACAGGAATTCTTTTAAATGTGGATACCTATATCAATATCGTGATGAACCAAATGTGCGTACATCGCTGCCACATCGTCCCGCAACTTCGTGTCTCCGAAAGTAAAATAGACCATCGATCGGCCTGCAACTGCAGCAGCCATCAATTGTATCAAAACTTTCAATTTCGGATTTCCGCGGAACGCGCCGCATCCCCAGTTTCCCGTTGCGATAGCGGGCAGATTGTTCTTATAGATATCAGATCCGACAAATCCTACATAAGCCTACGGAAAATGCACTAGCTTAAAATTAGAGACAATAGCATAATACTGACAGCATAATAATATATTAGCATAATATTGAAAAATAAACAGCAATTTTTTACAATCGGCAATTTTTTAATAGTGTTTGAATTTTAAGAAGAATATCATCGAACAATGAAATGCTTAAAGTAATATTTTTTAAATGTAACAATCTATATAAAAATTATAATTTATCTAAAATTGGTAAAAATATTTACAAACGAGATTGCTTCACGTTCCGATAATTTAGGAACCTGAAGGATAAATTTCATAAATTTTTATACAGATTTATTTTGGTTAAGACGATATTTATATCAAGATTACAAACTTTGTTAAGTTCACGTTTTATGTTGTCCATATTGAACTGCAAAGAGGATTGCTTGAAGTAAAGGGCATCAATAGCAACGATTGACGTCATACGTCTACCACTAATATCCCTCGGTGTCTCGTCAACAAAATCTCCTTTCCATTTGAAAGTATTGCTATACCCTTCGTATTTACTGTACCGCTCGATACCACTGACAATAAGTGCCTCCGTATCGTCTAATTCCTCCGTAACCAACATAGTGACCATAAGTTCTGGACATATAACGAATCGTATTTCTTCCTGCACGCAGCCTAAGCCTAGCACACCTCCACCCACATATCTATTTACGAAATACACACGAAAAAGAAAATTAGTAAATAACGAAAAATATCAGTAATAATCTCTAGAATCTCTTTATTTTTATCTTTTTTTTTCACGTTTATTTGCCTTATAATTCCTCACTAAAATTTCAAGCAATGCAAGTTGTCAATAAATTTTTCAGGCATGATTCATTCTAACTAGAATTGTATAATAGAGACTCACTTATTTGCAAAGTCCACTTGAAGCAACCCAGCTCCTTCACTTTCAATGGTCCCTTTACTCGTTATATGTAACGATGGTAATTTTTGCTCTTGCAAATTCCATCTTGGACAGTTTTCCAACGGAATGTAACGTCGTTCAATTGTTATTATACCTTCAGATGCTGCTCTATGTAAAAATTATAATATGATTCGAGTTCTACATTACATCCGTTTATTGATAAATCATCGTGATAAATTGCATAAATATTTATATAAAAGAATTTTATAATTATGGTATGCTCACCTTTAGTTGTGACTCTTCTGAAGTAATGGAGAAGACATTTAATTTTTTCCATCACCGACTCGCATCGACTCGCACTTTGTTTTTCGTTATAGGCGGCGAACAATCTAAAATATACAATTAGAAGAATACATAATAAATAATAAATAAATATATTTTATCCAATAATTTTTAATAAAGAACTTAAATAATTTGTTAGCCTTACCTATTAAAATTAATATAAGGATACGTTGCGTATTCCGATTGCGGATTATTGGAATTGCGTCTAGGAAATGTACAAAAAAATGCATTTGCCAGTAGCGAAGCTACTTGTAATTGACTTAAACTGATGGAGCCGTTGCTATGTCGTTTCAACAGAGGCACCGCACCGGTTAACAGCACAGGAAGCTGCAAAGCCAGTTGGACTATTTTTGGCATCAATATTTCAAAGAACATTGTTGTCTCTTCCGAGTCCATGACCTGCGTCAAAAATTTTCTTATTAATCACGATTTTTAAAGAGCACAACCCAAGTGTGATGCACCGTAGATATACCTCTGAGAAAAAGTGATGGAGCGCCGCAAAATTCCAACGCTGTGCATATATTTGATTGTACGAAAGTATAGCCTTTTCTAATTGTTGGCTAGAAAGAATGCTCCTCAGCAAAGCTTCCTGGATCATCTCCCATCTATTTCGACAGCAACGATTTCCACTTCTCTAAAATATAAAGTTTAATTAATATCAATAATTATTTTATACTCTCTATGCGGAATATTAAAATTCAATACTAAAAATCTTAATACAGAATTAATATCTATTTTCTTTATAGATAATCCTACATCTTGCAATCTTTATTTCGATGACAAATTCTTCAAGCAATTTAAAATTATATACTTATATATAATATTAAAATTTTGAAATGTGATAAATGTAATTTTTCTCAATATTTTCTAAGAAAATACGAGTAAATTTTCGAATTCAAAGAATCTGTCATCTCAAGATTGCAAATGTTGGACATTCTATTTATTTGACAATATATACCTGCTCTATTGGATACAAACTGTGCGCAGAATGTGGCATTCGTACATAACCCTGGCTCCATTTGTCTATTTGATGCGTCGGATACGGCTTTGGTGGTCCATGTGAACGCAATGGTAACTAAATCACAGAAAAAGTATGTTGCAAATATAATAGATATCTAACAAGTATGCACAGCAAGACTTATGTATAAAATTGGTAATTTAGATATATTATCAAAATAATCCTTGATATTTAAATGATCAAGAGATGAGCAAATTACACACACATGTTAAAATAATTAAAATACATTTAATAATTTAATGAAATGACACACATAATACATTTCAGCTCGCAGAGTACTAATCACAATTTAAAAGAAACAAATAATTAATAACATCACAAGATCTTACATACTAAATAAATTTTAAATATAAGATGACAATGAGAGGCTACTCAGTAAGTAAACAAATAAGTTTTTATTGAATTCTAATATGATAATATTGTGAATATATATATATGTGTGTGTGTGTGTGTGTGTGTGTAATTACCCATAATTATTTTAACATCTAATTTGCTCATCTCTTACTAATTTAAATTAAGTTAATTATTGCTTTGCAAATTAACTCCACTTCTGTTTAATTGTGATATATTAGCCTTCAAAAATTTAATAATATATCATTGTTCTATTCATGTTAAATCATACCATGAACAATACTGTATGATCAGGAGAGATGACGATCGGCGGATGTTCTCGATAATCGTAAACACCAAGACCTTTGCGTATCTCGTCCATACTCATGCCCTTCCACTCAGGTACGTCGTCGGAAGGTTCAGGCTCGTTGACACCAATCGACATGGAACTCGCTGAAGCCAAATGTTTGAGTATTAATTAAAAGCAACGCAAAAACGCAATGACGCAAGAGAACGCGTGGATAGGTAGATTCTTACAGTCCGAATTGGCTACATTATTCGTGCTCTGCGACGATTCCACATCTGAGAACAGGTCCACGGAATGTTCCTCTTCGAGTATTATCTCCGATTCTGCTGACATTCTACCCTCCAGAAGCGCCTAAAAATCATATGTACATACAAGTCACACAGTAGCAGGGATGAAAAAAATGTGATTACGTTATCCATTTGCGAGAAGATTGAAGAAAGATACGATAAAACGATGCATTTGCAATAAAAGATAACCAAAGTCTGGCCATGGACTTACGAGAAATTTAATTGTCGGCAAGATCCAACGGCGTCAAAGCGTCAATCTTCATGCGAATTCGTATAATATCGTGACATGACTAATGCCAAATTCAGGTTGCGCACGACGTTCTACGTTCAAATGTATACACAACTGTCACGTATGCACGCGCGAAACGTACGAACAGTACGAGCCACCGCTCAAGAACTGAAGTGCCTGAGCGGTT
>NW_017305536.1:7639735-7725294 GCF_001594115.1 Trachymyrmex septentrionalis | reverse complement strand
TATTATATAATATAAATATTAGTTTATATTTATTTAATCTATAGCTTATTATAATTATTTTGCACTTGATGTGTCTCATCTAGGATGAGATTGTATATAATTTTTAAAGATCAGTAAAAACATATTTATACGTAGACATAATATTTCCACGCAATACACTCATAACAATTAAATATTTAACAGTTTCGAGACTGGATACTTTTTATAAACTATTTTGTTTTTTCTGCGTTATTGAGGTATTAGATTACGTAGATAGCTCAGTATTTCTTCTGTATCTTTCATCAGAATTGCTTGTCTGGGATATTTGAAACAATTCCCAGATAACAATAGATTCCTAAAAAAAACGTTTATATTATGACATTGTAGATAAAAATACTAAGCAATCTATACGAAAACAAATGATATTATACTAACAATAAGTACCAATAGGTTTTTTAATTCATTTATTAATCAATCGTATTTATGGAGAAAAATTGCAAAATTGCGCATAATGCGATTAATCAATTAACGAATTAAAAAACTCGCCTAATGTATGATGAAAATATGAGCAATATTATGTAGCAAAATATTTATTACCTTATGTTTTTCAAGTTTCCAAGTTCAGGAGGTACGTGAGCGATATTGTTATTTGTCAGATTTAAAACTGCTAGCCTTTTTAATTTTTCTAACAGCGGTACATCTATTTTCGCGATTTGATTGTCGTTGGCAATCAAACTTTCCAATGCTTCAACATCATAAATAGTTTCTGGTAACTCAGTAAACCTACAGAATAATATTCAGCGTATAAACTTATATTTCTACGTCAAAAAGGAATGTTGGAAACATATTCTGCACAAATCAAAATTATATCTGTAATACCTATTGAATGAGATATCAATATCTCGCAAGTATTTCAAGCAACCGATATTTGATGGTAGAGACTGCAAGTGATTTTTACTTATGTCTAAAATTTGCAAGCACTTGTACTTTTCACCAATCCATTCTGGCAAGCTTGCTAAATGATTTGAAATCAACTTTAAATCTGTCACCGTAACGATTGCCGACATTTTATTAGGCAATCCTGATAGCTTATTTCTACTTAAGTCGATAGTTGTGACAGAGGCTTCCGCTGCATCTTTCAAGATTTCTTCGGATATTTCCGAAAGATTTTGCCCAGCTAAGCTGAACAACCTTGTGTTCTTCATCATATATCTATATTATTATAAATTATATACTTTAATTTTACACATAAAATATTTTTTCAAAAATTTTTTGAGTGTAATGACACGCATCTAAGTTGATCATATCATTAACAGTCTTTACATACTTATCAGGATGAATACTGTTACTGGCACTAGGTAGTAATTCTCTGGTGTTCATACTTGTATTAACATCTATAGTTTGGCGAATGTGTGTTAAAATGCGAGGTGTACCGCATCGTATTATATCTCCTCTTACATTTTTTATATTATTTCCCTCGATTGCAAATTGCTTTAAATTAGGTAATATGCCGATGCAATAAGGTATTCTGTAAAAAAGATCTATTTTAATGAATACTCTAAATATATAAAACCATAGTATTAAGAGAAAGAGAAGTTATGTGACATACAAAGATATATTATTATGCGACAAGTCAAAAACTTCCAAATTTATTAATTTGATTATTTCTTCAGGTATTATTTCAATTGTATTATTTTGCATTGTGAGCTGTTTTAGATGCCCTATCGCCTCTAAGCGTTGCGGATCAATTTCCTACAAGAGAGAATATTATTACCTTAGTAAAACTGCGTTTATAATAGCAAGCTGAATGTTAGTCTTGATTGGCTCAAGCATAAATATACATTAACACATACAGGAATGTTATTGTTATCCAAATGCAATACTGTTAAAGCTGAACAACCTGATATGTCTGGAAATTCCTGCAAATTATTCGACTGGAACATAATTCTTTCTACTTTCCGTAATTCACCTAATGGTGGTACTGTCTCCAATTGATTAAAGCTGATATCTAACGTTTTCAATGCTATCAGAAAAATACAATAATCATTTTATCGAATAATGAATATCGCAAAATATAGATCATTTTTGTGGTCAATTATTAATGCGTTTGTGCGTGAGAGAAACTCACATCGCATACTTGTTACATCAGGTGGTAACTCTTTTATTATATTCTGACATAAATTCAATGTCTCTAGTCGCACCAAATATCCCATTCCGATCGGTAATTCTCTTAAATTATTATACGATAAATCCTAAAAAGATGTATATACAATTATTTTATTTAAAAAATTGGCTTTACATAATCACGTATGATGTGTATTTTTTACCATATGAGTTAACATGATTAAATCTCCAATCTCAGCTTCGAGTATACTTATTTGATTACTTCTTAGATATAACTCGCATAATTCCTCCAACATATAAAATTCATGAGGTAAATTTTTTAGTCTATTGTCTGATAGATTTAATACTTTTAATTTGCGCAGAGAACCGATTTCAGGTGGGAGTTCTTCCAACAAATTGCTATGTAACTAGAAACAGTATTAAAATATTTAAGATCATACATATACATATATAGAAATATTGAAAACACTTTTATCATCGCAATAAACAAGGAATTTATACATACGTTTAAAGTATTCAGTTCTGTTAGAAGTTCTATTTTATTATCAATTACAGTTAAACTATTGCAGCTCATATTTAACATCTTCAGTGGCTCTTGTTCCCACCATCGCTCTTCTAAAGGTTCATAATCAAATTCGAAATGTAAATCACGTAATTCCTCTTCCGTTAATTCGTTTATATTCCATATTTTGTCAGGTACTGTAACGCGTATTAATTTCTATGTTCAGAATTCTACTATTTCTACACTATGCACAGTTACTATGCCATTAAATTCAATGAAGGTGTTATTATATAAAATTTACTTACCTGATATGGCGAATAAACTAACAATAAGTTATGTCGGATACACCTATGATCACTTCTAATATTATACGTTTTTTTTAACAAAGCATGCAAAGCAAATTAAAATAATGATAATGAATAATATTTTATACGACACCAAGCATGTTTTATTTATAATTATAAGCATAAATTGTTTTTAAATGAATCTTGAAGCAACATTAGTGATACGATATTAAATGAAATAAATATTAAACTTAAACTTAAATAAAAAATAAATGTTAAACGTAATATTTTGCTGAGAAAATTTAGAATTTTGCTACATTTATGACTTGTATTTATATATAATATATATGTACATATAAATTAAAAATACACATACATAAAAAAAGAAACACAATTGTGCAAAACCAGATTTATTTGACTTTCACACTGCTGGATTTACAGCTACATTAGAATATAAATTCATCAGAAAAATGCCAATTTATTACACCAATTTTGTGTCTTGCCTAAACTAGTAATGATATATTAAAATATGAGTTTTATCTTTCATACATTCCAAAAGAACTTGATATGATGAATAATTGCACACATCTTTCTTTGCATTCTCATTCACAATACTTACATGTATCTATATAAAGGATGTTCAAGAAATCTTAATTATATAATAGGAGGGAGGTGATTTCTCATGTAAAATAAAAAAAATAAATTTTTTTTCTATAAACATTTTCAACGATATTTGAATTAATAAAATAAATACATTATTGAAACTTATTGAATTATTTTACACTACATTAGATTAATGTAGAAACAGATAGTAATAAACAATCAGATAAACCAAACAGATTAGCCACTTGACAGTGACTAATCAAGTGTATCTGTACTTAATGAATATTCAAATTCGATTTTCTCAAAAACAGAACTCCATATAAAAAATGTTCTATATTCTTTACTTATTTCAACAAGAGAAATCATCTCTTTCCCAGTTATAAGATTTCCAAAACACCTTGTATATATGAGACTGTCTATATTTGTTGTACATATGTATATGATAAGATTCCAATAAATGTGTCATGTAAGTCTCTGAATTCAATTCTTTGGAAAACTTTAAAAATGTATTCTCTGATATTTTGTATATAACAAAGAGCTTTTACATAACACAATGGTGAATAAGGAAACACTATGCACATCTTGCTTTTCATTGCACTCTCATTCACAATGCACATGAGCATCATATCGAATACAAATAAATCTAATAATAAAAACTTATTGAATACTTATTGCAACATCCAAGCGATAATTGGCAGACAACAAAGATATAAAAAGATCTGTGTATTGTATTTGAGACTTGTGTATATTGAACTAAAATACTTTTGAAATGAACTAAAATACTTTTCAGCAAGATGACATTTCATCTTTGCTTAATATTGATAAATGAGACTGTACTCACAGAACACAGACATTAATATTATGATTTCTTACTCAATAACTCAATAATGTAATTCTTACGTGAACATTTGTTATATTACATTTATATTATTACAAAATTATAATATTGATGTAATATTACTGTTAGTTTATATTCTGTAAGCAATTCTAATTGACATCAAACATTGGTCAATATATCTCCAAATTTAACCCAGAAAAACCTTTCTTTTTTCTCCAATGTAAAGAAAAAAGGAAGAAAGATGAGTCAAGCAAGAAATTTAACTAAAAAGAACAGGTCTAACATTGTTGTCAATAATTTATTATTACTGATTCACTGTGTCACATTGCAGCATCTTGCTGAAAAGTACTCATTATAAACGTGGTTTTAACATGACTGTACTTGAATATATACTATCATCGCAATCATGCATGTCCGTCCAATTATAAACTTTCGTATGATCTAAACGAAAACTGGAGCATGCTCGAAATAACTGTGCGACGTGATATGAACGTAAACATAGAGCGAATTCGATAGTATCGTCGATCGTTCCATCGTCCAGTTTACAATTTTAGTATGCACAGGCGGTGCTCGTAAATATAATATACCCGTGGACAGTCCCTTCGACGAGAGATTTAACTGGCCCGTCTTTCTCGCCCCTATAATGATGCTCCTCGATAATTCATTGTTGTCCTCGTTCTTGGTCCGTCGTTTAAATACTGCCAAGTAATTGGCTTTTTTTCGAATGTCACTCATCGTGGAATGAAATACCCATCGATGCGTATCTTCACTTCGGATACAATCTCCCTTTTACGCGAAAAAAAAACCAAAAAGCACGCAGAAAAATGATCACTGTGTGTGTGACTACTTACGTAAACATAGGTAGGCGACAGGCCGCTTTGTGTAACTGTACTGTGCTGTACTATATTGTACTTCCTGCACTTGAAATGAAACAGATACAATTAGACGTTGGAGAGAAAGAAAGAAATATAGAATGTTTTCTATTCAGTGACACAAATTGACATAAATCTCATTTTACCTTTCTTGACATTCAAAGACAGAATGATGCTTGTGTTATCAAATGAAAGAAAAGACCCAAAAATTAGATATAAATAAGTTAAATATCATTAAATATAAGGAAAAAAGAGTAAAGATGAAAAATTTAGCCCAAAGAACAAACTAAGCGTTGGAAAAGGAAGAATAAATGAAAAAAAAAAAAGAGATTTGCTTCACGCGACATTATCGACCGAGAACATTACCGATCGAACGATAACTAAGCACGTAGTTCTGCGGCGGTGGTGATAAACGTAGATGGCGCATTCGCAGTGAAAACAGTTTCTACACGCTTTTTACATTGGAGCGGCCTCATGCGTAGCGACCTTTCACGCTTGCTAGACACGGACTGCCAAAGTACCAACTAAAAAGTAGAGTCGGTGTCGCTTTCCTGCCGAATTCACCGCTACCGATTGAGGACACAGAGAGCGAGGAATACGCTCACGAGTCCCAGGTACAGTACAGGTACTCGCAGGAAACGACGAATTTCCCGGCTGATCGGTTGCAAGATTTGTACGCGTACATACGTGCAGTGCTTTGGTGTTACGGTCGGCGGTCCCGCTGACGGCGTCCGTTTCACGGAAAGAAGGAAAGCCACGTCGGCGGAGAGATATCTGTCGCGGGAGTCCACGGTGGTGAACGACTGCGAGAGAGTGGTGAGCGATCTGCGGCGATAAAGACGGCGCGAGGGGATTCCTCGCCCGCGTCCCGCTGGACAGCCCGCCTCCTCCCCTCCATCCCCCTTCCCTTCTCCTGTCCCGACTCTCTCTGTCTGGACCGTATTCGCGGCCACCTCAATCTCTCTCAACGATCTCCGCGGTGACACGCGAGCCTCCGCTTTCCCTCCTCCCTCGCGAGGAGGCAACTTGGCGGCCGCGTCCGCGTCCGCATCCGCGACCCACGCCCGGCCCCCGAGCCCGGCGGTCTTCGCACCCGGTCACAGCACAAACACAGAGATTGTGGAGTCCAGGAAGTTAAGGGGACGGCACGAGAGGGAGGACGCGCCGTCCATCACCATGAAGCTCGTCGACCACGTGGTAAGGAGCTTCAAGGTGGCCAAGGTATTCCGCGAGAACACAGATCGGATAAACAGTATCGATTTCTCGCCCAACGGCGACACCCTGATCTCCTGCTCGGAGGATGACCAGATCGTCATATACGACTGCGAGAAGGGTACCCAGGTACGGACGGTCAATTCCAAGAAGTATGGCGTCGACTTGATACACTTCACCCACGCGAAGAACACCGCGATACACAGCAGTACCAAAGTCGACGATACGATCCGCTATCTCAGTTTACATGACAACAAGTATATACGTTACTTTCCTGGTCACTCGAAAAAGGTAGTGTCATTATGTATCAGTCCTATCGAGGATACTTTCCTCTCTGGTTCCTTAGACAAATCCCTGAGACTGTGGGACCTGCGCTCGCCAAATTGTCACGGGGTTATGAATGTCTCAGGACGGCCAGTAGCAGCATATGATCCCGAAGGTCTTATCTTTGCAGCTGGAGTCAATTCAGAAAGTATCAAGCTGTATGATCTGCGCAGCTTTGATAAGGGTCCATTTGTTACCTTCAAGCTGTCACAAGAGAAAGAGTGTGATTGGACTGGATTGAAGTTTAGCAGAGACGGCAAGACCATCTTGATCTCCACTAACGGTAGTACAATTCGTTTAATTGATGCTTTTCATGGTACACCCTTACAGACTTTTGCTGGACATCTCAACAACAAGGGAATTGCCATAGAGGCCAGTTTTAGTCCGGATTCTCAATTTGTGTTCAGTGGCTCCACAGATGGTAGGGTACACGTATGGAACGCGGAGACCGGTTACAAAGTTTGCGTGTTGAATGGTGATCATCCGGCACCAGTGCAGTGTATCCAGTTCAATCCCAAGTACATGATGCTGGCGTCTGCATGCACCAACATGGCTTTCTGGCTACCTACCATCGATGAAAATGCATAAGACTAATTTACAAGAAATGCAGAGCGAAATGCCAGAATCTACACTTCGTGAAGGAGAGGTAAAGAGAAAAGGAAGAGAGAAAAGTGCGGGAAAAGAGGCAGTCAGTTGAGAATAACAACCAGAGGATGTTTATAACTTGTTTGAGCAAATTCATTTACAACAAAAATACATTGCATTTATGCGTGCAAAACTGGAATAGCTGTTGTATGGCGTACCAGTTCTGAAACGTATCCGAGGGAGCAAACAAGACGTCACGAGAGAAATCGAACAGCTGGACCATCGCTTGTACATTTGTGTTTCGAAAAGGTCCACGTGGAATAAAACTTTCCATCATCGTCGTTATTGACGTTATTGTCTTCATTGTATCAATATACGAAGATCCATGTTTTGTAGACATTTCGAATGTCTTGTATAAATAGCCTCTTCCTACGTATCTGTGTGTCATCGATTATGATACGTGGAATGAATGTTACATGCCGGAAGAGGTCAGCATCTTTGGATTTCGTCCGTTCCCGGGCAGTCGACCGTTTTGCCCGATTGTGTTCGAGAAAATTACTGTAGAATTTCGTCGCGCTAGTCGTTGCGAAAATACACCTGCAATGTAGAATGATGTACTATCTGGAAGCAATTACCGTCTACGAGAATTTTGTACTGTTACTTCGGTGAAGCTAAGCGTAAAAAACAACTAGAGAGACAAGATTCGCGTATTCGAGTATACGGCGTCCTTGAATACAGCCTTGTTTGATTGAATGCACCGTGAGAAAACGTACCGACCAAATCGACCGAAATCGAATCGGTATCATCGGCGATTCGTTTTCGACCCATCGAAAAAATGGTGCGTGTTTTATTATTTACACGTCTAACGCTTTACATTTTTGATAACAGGTCACGCGCGCGTTGCCTCAGACACGGCATTAGGATGTTAATTTAATTTTATTGAACGCGCAAAGCCGCGTACGAGAGATCTCCGAATAGTCATTCAGATCCCATCAACGTTTCAGCAGGCAGCCCGTTAAGCAAATCGTAAATCTGATTATAATATCATGGTTAATCTGATCCGCATGACCGCATACAGGATAAGATTCTTAGGCTGATTAAAAATGCAAGGAAATCATTGCGCAAAATGAGGAATTTCTAGTTTCCTTTGTGATATTAATTTTTACCTTTGACATTGGTAATGTTGTGTATTTTGCAACGTAAGTAATCGGCTCGTAATCTTAAGTTTGTTAGTCATCAGCCTTCAATTCTTATCTCGTCCATTTCGCTTTCAACGTACATAGCTCTGGATAATACGTGAGATAACGTGCATTATCTCATGGTTTACGAATGAAGACCACCCAGCGTAGCTGGCATTGGATGCGTGATGCATAGAAAATATCTTTCGAAGCTCGTATAAACGCAAAAGATCGTAAAAGGACGTTAAATATCGATCACCTTTGTTCCTGTATACGGCCATGCCCTGTATACGGTTCTCATACGTATTACGTAGATCATCGGAAACACCTTAATTGCGCTTTGTGTACACGCGTACGCACACATCGTGAAGGCGAATTGAAAGTGAATTAAAAACGCCTGATGGATTCCCGATAATCAAAGACAGTGAGACGCAGAAGACCGACGATGTCACGCGTGAAAAGGCCCCCACCATCGTCGTCGCTTTCGTAGCAAATCACAAAGAAAAGTCAGAGACCTTAGACCTGTTTTTTTTTTTTCAACTAAACTTTTTGCACGATTCATTTTTCTTTTTTTTCTTTCCATATTAGAAAAAAAAGAAAAGATGAACAATGCACAAGTTGGCTAAAAAAAGAAAAATAGATTTCTTATTTGTGTGTTTTAATAAGTTTGTTCGCGTTGCTTGAAATTTTCAAAAATTTTTTAATTCTGAATGATATATATTGCCTGGTTTATGCTTCGGTCTTAATCTTAATCTAAACCAGTCATATATTTGGGCATTGAAAAGGAAAAAAGCAAAGATGTTGAGTGCAAGCAACGCAAACAGATCTCGTCCGTGAAAGGTGTCGATGATGGTGGCAACGATGATCTGTAGTGATCTTCGCCGTCGAAGACGAGAATGTATCAGAAGATGCACTAGATATCGGCGCGAAAATAACAGAGCGACCGAATATTTGTTATACACGACAACAAGTCAGTTTGGTGATAAAGAGATAAGGAAAAAGGGAGAAAAAAAGAAAAGGAAGAAAAGAAAATGCGAGCCCTCAATAGATAAAGTCCTCCGCGCGACTAGGTGTTGCGTCACATGTAGTGAAGTAGTATTCATTATGCGTACGTAATTCTCGGCAATAAATCGCGATTTACTGTATTACGATACAGTAAGTGATTCTAATCTACACGCGTGGAACCGGCAGGTAAAAAATACGTTCGACATTCGTAGAAGGCGCACCTCTTTTCTTCTTCTTTTCTTTGAGATGTAATCGCATCTCATGAACTAATTCGATAATACTTGGCGTTTATGTGCGACACAAGACGGTAGCTCATCTCGTTTTTTGGTGAGCAAGACTTATGAAAATATGCATAAACACTTTTTGCTCGCCAAGAAACGGCTGTGAGGAATTAAATTCGCGGTGTATTCCGCCTCCGCGAAGCGAATAACGCGGCGCGGACGAATAGGTGAGCATCGCAGGTTTCTTTGCTTTAAAAAAAAAAAAAAAAAAAAAAAAAGCCGGAAACAGTAAAACTTAAGATCCATTTCTGTGGTTAAAACTTGTACAATACATTTTTGAAACTTCAAGTGAGATAGGTATATTCGATATTTGGCGAAAGCGAGAAAGAGAATTCTAGTACAATCTAGTGCAGAAGAATAGAAAGCAGACCTTTAGCTATACTTCGCCGCTAGTAAGACGTACGGATGCTACGATCGCACGGAGCCTTGCGTGGTGAGTCTTGCGCTGCAACTGTAATCCTATTCTTCCGTTCTCTCTCTTTCTTTATCTCTCCTGCAAATCTCAATCTCGCTTTCTGCACTTCTGCGAAAACATCATAGTGATACGAACTCGGCCGTTGCTGGATCTATTCGATCGCCTGCCGCTCCTATCTCCATCCGTTTCGTATGTATATACAGTAGTATCCATTATTTCCTGTAGAATTTTTCTAAGCGTCTCCGTTTAACATATATTTCGTGCAAGAACGTGTGGTCAATAATATTTTATTTGATAGCGGGTGTGTGTGCGTGCTTGCGTGTATGTATGTACGAGCGAGAGATTGCTGGTGGCGAGTGGTTATTACACGTTTGTATCCAATGCGAGTCCGTCTATGTGAGCATGTGATTTGCATGGACGAGAGCTTGCCTCCTGCGCTGTAAAATAGTATTTTTTATAACGGCGACGCGGTGTGCGCGAAAGAATCGTATTGATAGGGCGTCTTACCTACGAACTCGCGCGGGACGAATCTCGCGTGCGCTTCCGCGAGGGGGGGGGGAAATATTAATTGCAGAGAGGAGTACAAAGACCTCGACCCTTCAGCTGCACAGTTTCAACCAACGTGTTCAAGCCCCTTCCCCCCCCCCCCCTCCGCCCGAGATCGGTCACGCTGACGAGAATACTGCGCGCGAATGCAGAACCTATTTCTTCTAATTTCTTTTTTAATTTTTTAGAATAAGCGCGCGTACAAGAGAGGCGCTTTAGATTATAAATATTTATTGTATTTTTTATAATTTAAAGCGCGCGTTTTTAGCAGCACCGAACGCCCGAGTTAACGTTACGTTGCACATTGGGACCTTACACTGAAATTGTAATTTGCAATTACACGTCACGGTAGTTACGATATACGCTTAATTGTTATTCATATTATTAATTATTCTTCAAAGAGTGAGACACTACTTATGTAACATTATCTCAGGATTCTGCGTCACTTTATCTCTTCATCTCTTCTTGCGGTTTTTTTTTTTTTTTTAAATAAATATATCACAGACACTGAGCGGCACAAGGGTTGAAGGTCAATCGAATCGCCTCGAATATTACGAAAACGATCTACGTATTTAGAATTAAATGCAATTTAACACACGTACATACTGCCAGCCAACTGAGCGAGCGCCCGACGCCCACGGGCCCGCGCCTTCAATCTCGTTCGACGTCGAGAATTTTGAGAGCCCTTAAAACCGAGCGATCGACTGTACTATTATTATGACTATACTGCTGCTATTATTACTACTCCTACTTTAAACGTAATAGATTAAACCGCCGGTTCAAAGCCCTACTCGATCGGCGAATCAGTAATCGCGCCTCAAGAGCGAAAGAAACGAACGCGCACACAATAGATTGTAATATATAATATCCTGGCAAGTTTATCACATCGACTTTATGGACAGGAAGAAGAAGAGACAGAAGTAGAGAGACAATTCTATAGATCGAATTCATCATGTCCCGAACGCTCTTTTACTATTTAAAAAGAAAAACTACGATCAGCTTAAGTACTCATGTCTCGTACAAGATTACCGAGAGGATTACGAAGGAAACTCACGTCGTACGTGAAGAATCGTGGAACATCACGTGTACGTGTACCATTCATTGAAGTCAACTCTTGTTCTTACAAGACACCGTTACATTGATGACGTTTTTTCTATCGAAAAAATTTGCGAGAGTGTGAGATGAGAAAACGAAGCACTTCGCAAGATACCTAATGTCGTCATGCGAGATCCAGCGAATATTAGCGGGCTTAGTCTGTAAATGTGATTACGTTCCTCCCCGAACACACTCGTTGGTTTATACGATTATTTAACATAGGGATTTAAAGTTTGGATTTAATCTAATTGTAAGATATATATATATATATGAATCTAAATTAAATCATATATATATATATTTAGATTAAATTCAAATATATGTATGTTATGTATATATATATTTCTATATATACACAAGCGAAGCAAGCAAGACTCAAATTTAGAGTGCTGTTTAGCTTACGTGCGTTTTGTGAGAAGATATTAGTGGTTCTTACATTTTTGTGAATGTACGCTTTGCGTTCATAAACGTACATTGTAATAGAAGAGACACGCGACGATAGATCTTGCGATTCTTCTAAGTTCCTACGTTGAGTCTTCGTGCGAATTGCTTTTAACAACAGTCTATTCTTTTAGCTGAACTATTTGAATCGTTCATCTTTTCTCTTTTTTTTTTCTTCAATGTGAAAAGAAAAAAAGGTAAAATGGACCATGTAAGAAGTTTAACTAAAAAGAACAGGCCCAAGTAGGACGAGAATAGGAACGGCCCACGCTCGCTGTTGATCTTGATTCTCGAAGAATTTCATCACATGATCTGTATCGGGCAGGGCTTCGTGCCGATTGCTGTAAGTTGCATGCGTTTTAAGGTACTAAGAACGTATGACAATATAGATCGCATCGCGTTGTAATTGGAGCGATTCGAATGACCCGCGGAACAACATAATGTATGCGTCTGCTGAAAGCATACGCCAAGTCGAGAAGAACAGCACTTCTTTTGATTGGATTTGCTCTACGGGATTTGCTGAAATTATGGAAACTTGTTATCCTGGCTTGATTCGGCATTTAGTTGTAAAAAGTTGTATGTGTAACGGTATGAAAAAATTGTGATGCTCGTCTTCAAAATGTCTTCTATACTGTTTCAAAAAAATTAGTACGTGAAATTAATCTATGGATGTACAGTTGCATCATTTTGTGTTAAAAAAATCGCAAGAGGATCGATCGAACAGATACTTATCTTAATTAAGGGGTCTTTTTAACGGTTTTGACAAATTTGACGCATCGCAAACTGAACAGATATTTCATCGCCATTTAATGATATTTTGTTAATTAATATATAATCGTACCAATTCACACATTGTGGACTGTTTCAAGATGGATATATATGTGAATAAAAAGCGATGTAAATTTTCGTCCGCCGACAGTTGGTAGTCACGACATATCAGCGTATTTGTTAAGAAAAAAATTTGTTAGGTTGAAATGTTCACTTGTCAGGAGAGAGGCTCTCAAGAAGTGTACAAAAAAAAGAAGGAACCTTCTTAGATCCTTCTTGAAAATGAATGTCAATAGTTTAGTATGCAGGCTGGATTGTATTTTTTATTTTTCTGTAAAAACATTTCGATTGAACGCACGAGTTTACTCAGAAAAAAAAATAAAACACTTTTTTTGTACATCTATTTTTTGTCTCTTTATTTAATCAGTTCGTGGTAATTGTATGCTTTTGATAACTATTTAAAGCTTGGATAATAACTTAGATTTTTGGTAAAAATGTTACAGATAATAAACGCCCCAAAACTGCCACAGTTTATTTTATAAATAATTTTATATCTTTTTATATAACTTGCAAGGAATTGTCTTTTCATATTATACATGAACGAAATGTACAATGTCAATTCTATTTTATAACTAAAAAAAGAATTTTATTTATCTACCGTTTGTATGTGGTACAAAGTCTTCAACTCGTCTGAAATAACATCTGGCGCTCCGGACATTAAATCTCGTCCTTCCATCGTTTTCGGGAAAGCTATGACGTTCTTTATACTTTTTTCGTTACAAAGTACGCAGACGAAACGATCCAGTCCTTGAACAAAAAATAATGTTTTGTCTTATTTTAATTCACAGATGTAAATTTATCATGTGAAAATGTAATACCTATAGCTATTCCACCATGAGGTGGAGCTCCGTATGTCAATGCCTCGAGCATGTGCGACAATTTTGTTTCGTCTATGTTTAACATTCCCAATATTTGCTTCTGTAAATTCGCATCGTGGATTCGAATGGAACCTCCCGCTATTTCCGATCCATTCATCACTAAATCGTAATGTAAGCCTCTCACCTATAGAAAAAAAGATATGTAAAAAATATGACAAGATTAATTAATTGGCTTGAATCTTATTGACCTTTAAAGGGTCGGTTGTAAGATATTCTATGTCCTCTGGATGAGGTTGCGTAAATGGATGATGCGACGATTCCAATGTTTCTTCGAATGTGAACAACGGAAAGTCCGTGATCCATACAAGTTCAGCCTCGGACGAACGTATTTGTTCGCCTTTGGCTTCTAGTATATTTGTAAATTCGGTACGTAGCTTTCCTAAGAGTTTCAACTAAAATATACAATAATTATTATAGTTGCAGGTGGAGAAAAAAAATTATTATTAAAGGAGAAAAAAAAAGAATCTTAGACTTTATACTCACTGCATCCATTCGATGTCCAATTGCCAGCAATACTGCATCCCCTTCCTGTAACTTGCAGTACTGTGATACATCTTTCGCTACAATTTCTGATTTCAATTTTAACTTATCTAACTCTGTCTTCCATGAATTGCTTTCAATTTTTAATTGAACTAGCTTTGAAGTACTAAAATAATCGCTACGAATCTTAGAGAGTTCATCTCTGATAGATTTTGTTAAGTACTTCTACAATATAAAAATTATTAACATTTGGAACACACACATACACAAATCAAAATAAATTAAAATAAACACCTACCGATTTCTTTGGAAAAACTAAAGCGTACACTTTTTGTTTATTATCTTCCAGCTTCATAATCTCCTTTAATACTGGAAGATCGAACATATGTGTGAGGTCTTGTATCTGGAAAGCAATTTTATATCGAAATAGTACTGTGTTTATTCCGTGAGGTAAAAAAAAAAGATTGTATACATTAGTTTTCTTACTTGATATGATATTCTTAAGTCCGGTTTGTCAGTACCATACAACTCCATTGCGTCTTTATAAGTTATAAGCTTAAAAGGCATTTTTATGGAACCCAATTCTTCTGGCCATGAATACATTAATAAGTTTTCGATTAAACTCATCACTCCGTCCCGGTCAACAAACGACATTTCAATGTCTAGCTATAATATAACTGATATAACACTGATGATATAACTGTGTAGCTGATAATAAAATATATTACTTATATATAAACGCAATGTATAATTACCTGTGTAAACTCTGGCTGTCTATCATGCCTAACAGTCTCGTCTCGATAACATCGAGCGATTTGAAAGTATCTATCAAGGCCACCTATCATGAGAAGCTGCTTGAATTGTTGAGGACTCTGTACTAATGAATAGAAGTTACCTGGTTGTCTCGTGGGCACTACAAATTCTTGTGCACCCTGAACATAAAAAATTAATGTGTTTTGGTTTGTTAATTTTGATATTGCATAATAAATCAATTTTATATATTTGACACAGATTTACAGTAAACTAGATATTAACAAGACGTACCCCTGGTGTACTTTTAAATAACGTTGGCGTCTCAATGTCCACAAAACTGCATTCATGGATCAAGAATTCTCTCATTCTCATTATGAGGGAGGAACGCATTCTTAAATTCTTTTGCAGTTCAGGGTATCTCAGTGACAGATACCTGTATTTCATTTGCTGACTTTCTTTGGCTTTACTGTACTCTCTAATGAACACTGGAGGATTCTGCAATGCTGCATTTAGAATCTCTAAAGACTCAATATATACCTCTATGTCGCCTGTTTTCATTTTCTTATTCTGCTTATCTTCAGGTCTTGGTACAACTTTGCCTATTATGCTCAAGACACTTTCAAAAGACAAGTTCTGTATAGTTTCTATCAAATCCTTTCTCTGAAATCATTAGAAACTTTCAATGTTTTATATGACATTTATCAAATATCAATATATAATGACTGTATCTACATACATCTTCAGGTATAAGTAACTGCGTTGATCCATAGGAATCTCGTAATGTTATAAATTTCCTCATTCTCTGGAATTCCAGCCAACCGCTTAATCTCACTTCCTCTCCGATATTCTTCAATGTCAGCTCTCCACATGTGTGTGTTCTCTGGACATATCTATTGACTGGTGACACTGATTCCTTTGTCAATGGCACTGATTTGTTAATAACTAAATTGTGCACACAAGCCATTGAAATAGCAGATTGATTCTTTAACAGAACCTAAAACAAAACTTACATTCAATTTCAAGTAAATATAGATTGCTTCATGTTACGATACCGTAACAAAAATTATTATGTAAAATATTTAGAAACTTATATTTACTTTAGGTAGATTACTTATCAATGGCCATATGTAGTGTCTTGTCACGATGACATTTATGCGGCTAAGCACAATTCTACTGCCGGCAAACATTTTATATTGTTGTATTACTGAAATTTTTTCTTAAAAATTATTCAATCTTTTAGTGTATTTTGTTTCATATGCAATCATTCACAAAATCATTATTGTTCTTGTTTTCTTCTCGCCTATTGTTTACAAATTTTTAGTAATCTGCTATATTTTTATATAACAAATATATAAAATAATTATTATATAGGTAATTATTCAGTTTAGTCTTCCTTGCAAATCGAGATATTATATAAATATAATTATTTTAAATATCAGACAATATATAATAATTATCTTTTAACAATTATATAAGATAACATTGTATTTTTTTGGACACATGCATTGACTGATCATCTGGTTCTGCTAAAATCTGACGAAATCTTTATGATAACTATCAAAACATCTTTGTGTTAGATATTCGAAAGATAGTTATGTACCGATTACAAGTTTTTCACTTCAATTATTCGTGCGAATAATCTCGAGTACCATTATTTGTAAATTCACGCACGTATTATTGAACACTGCGTTATTTACAACATGACATCAATGGACGTTTTTTTCTCTCACTGCCGGATCTGGCTATGACCGTTCACGTGCAACTGTAGTGGCGAACTTATGTTAATATTTTTTTTTACGAATAAGTACGACGCAAAAATACATTTGCGATAAGATTGGTTATGTATTTTAACGTGAGAGGATAATATTAAAATAGAAGGTTAGTCAAACTTGCCGAATTCTAATTGCAGAGTTACGAAAAATTACGTGGCTCCCTAATCTAATTTTCTTAACCTATAAATGTTGATACTTAACCTATCCTTAATTTTTGATAAAATATACAACTGATGTAAATCTACAGTGAATGTGAAAAGTATTCATACAGGAGAGATTTTTATTAAAAAGAAAAAGCTTTATTTGTAGAAAATAAAATTAATTAGCAATTTATTAACAATAACATTGTCCTAATGTAAACAAAGAGCTTTGCAAAACTGACCGTGTTTATAATCTTAGAAGCTATAATAAATTTCTTTGTATGAATACTTTTTATGCGTTCAAGTAATGCAATTTTTTATTTTTGCTTTGTAAAAGTAAAATTTTTTTAAAGATATCTCTTTTATATAAATTTTTGCACTTACTGTATCTGAAAAGAAAAGCATTTATCTGATATACCGCTCGAATACAATCCGATTACTTTCAGTAACAAGGATGGCGATGTCAATTTTTAATAAAAATGACTCTGTATTACTAATAGGAGAAGGCAACTTCTCATTCTCTGCAGCATTGTTGCGACAAAATTTGAACATAGAACTTATTGCTACATGCTACGAATCTGGTACCAATCAAGAAGCTGCAGAAAGAAATGTAGATTATCTTCAAAGCAATGGTCAGTAAATTAAAAAGATAAATATTATCCACAATGCCAACGATAGAATTAGCCAATCAGTTATAAAGAAAGAAATCTATGCTTTTCTTTTCAGGCATCTGTGTATTATTTGATGTGGATGCTACAAAGTTAGAGGAATGTCTCTCATTAAAATCGCGACGGTTCGACAAAATCATATTTAACTTTCCCCATGCTGGTGGTAAAATGAGAATAGAAAGAAATAGGGACTTACTGAAAGACTTTTTTGTGTCGTCTGAAAGAATGATAAAAGAAAATGGTCAAATATTAGTAACACTATGCAATGGTCAAGGTGGAACGCCTATGGATGAACCTAGGAGACGTTGGGACGATTCCTGGAAAATTGTAGAAATGGCTGCACATGGAAATTTTATATTAACAAGAATAGAACCGTTTTTATGGCAATCTTTTCAGAATTATATTGTAACGGGCTATCGTAGTTTAGATAAGCAATTTCACACGGCGGGCTCATTAACACATTTTTTCACGAAGGCCGAACTACCTATGATGCACAATATCGCACCTAGTAATAAGATACACACTTTTAAATATACTGTGGATAATATTACATGGAAAGACATGACAAAAAATATCCAAGATAAATTAGATATTAAATGTATTCATCCGTGTAATTTTACATTTGATTTAACTTTGTCTACTGATCGAGATTTTAATATAGCTGATTTTTATCAGTCGCTGTATAATTATGCAGGATCTATTATTGACAATGTAGATTTGATTAATTGTTATCACTCTTCTGTTGACGAAAAGACAAAGAGAACATATAGGATAAATTACAAATCAAATTATATGCCGTTATATAGGAGAAGAGTTATTGAATTACATCAAAATGTAATCGCAAATTTTGTAGAAGATAAATTTAAAGTCACCGTCTCAAGATGAACACATAACTAGAATTATTTTGTGTATTCTGTTAAGAAATAAATTTGGATCTTATTAAAACGGTACATATATTGATCTATTTCATTATTGATATTATGTAAGATGCATGAAGTTCATCATATCTTTTGCCATCTCTTTCAGATGCATCGTCTTCGTCATTTGAGAAGTATCGTCGCATGTGGCATAATTCAAAGACAAAGCTGTGAAACCGTATTGAAAGAGAACAGAATCAGAAGCGGAGTTTCAAGTGGGCTTAGAGCGTTATCTGCTACCGCATGCATTCATAAACAGGAATCCATAGCTAAACCTTTACGCAGTACAAAACCCAAATCGAAGAATGACACCCTGCAACATTTTGTCGATATAAGATCGGTAAGAACATTATTTTGCGAGACATTACCAGTTCCTAATCGTATTATCATTTTTCGTTAGGTGAAAACAATCGGGGGAAACGGTGGCGATGGGCACATATCGTTCTTACGATTGTGGGTCAATGATAGAGCTGGTCCGGATGGTGGTGACGGCGGGCACGGTGGTCATGTAATATTTGAAGTAAGATTATTACGATTAAAGCAAATCACGTGAGAAATATAATCAATAAAACATAAAATTTATACGATTATTACTAGATGCATTCCAGTATCCAAGAAACAGATCAATGAATCATTACATTCTTGTTTGTGAATGTTAAATAAAGATGAAATGATCCACTGTATTATACGGGTCGACTTGCGTTGTTAAATGGAAAGCATCCACTGTGTCATTTGTGTCTCTTGCTGGAAAACATCCATTTATTTACGTTTATGTGTAATATATTAACACTAGTTTGTACAGAATATAAAATGTAGTTTTATTATACAGACGACACCAAATGTAAAGGATCTTAAGCATATATATTCAGTGATCAGAGCTGAGGATGGAGAAAAAGGTTACGGCAAGGATTGTTTCGGTAAAAATGCAGAACACAATGTGGTAAAAGTACCCATTGGCACGATCGTGCGTGATGTAGAGGGTAAAATATTAGCCGACTTGAACAAAGAAGGAATGATGTTTATTGCCGCGAGAGGTGGTGCCGGCGGTCATGGAAATGCCTTTTTCAAGTCGGACACTCAACAGACGCCTGAAATATGCGAATACGGCGCAATCGGAGAAAACTTGCAATACGTTTTGGAAATAAGGAGTATGGCCCATATTGGATTGGTGAGTATTCTTTCAGTTATCGCTAAATTAATTTTATTATTAGTATTTAAAAACATGTCATTAATGTCCAAAAATATATATTTACTTGTATAAATACTATAGAAATTTTTATTGTATAAAACATTTAAGAATTAAATTTATATTGTGTTATATATGTTTATCAAATTGTTAGATCGGTTTGCCAAATGCTGGTAAAAGTACACTTTTAAGAGCGATATCCAGAGCTAGGCCAAAAATAGCGGCCTATCCCTTTACTACTTTAAAACCTCATATAGGCATAATTCAATACGATGATTATGAACAAATTGCAGGTAATTTTTATATTTATATCGTATAATATAGAAATAGCGCGAATTTTCTTGCGCATTTAATCTACTTTCGTAATTTGTTTTAGTTGCTGACATGCCCGGTCTCATAGAAGATTCACATAAAAATAGAGGGCTTGGCATAACTTTCCTCAAGCACGTGGAACGTTGCGCCGCTTTAGTATTTATTTTAGATGTAGCACAGAACGAACCGTGGGAAGTTCTGCAAACTTTAAAGTACGAAATTAGTCAGTTTAATGAAAGACTGAATGACAGGCCTCACATTATTGTAGCAAATAAAATTGATTTGCCAAATGCTGAGGTGAGCGACTAAAATTTTAAATTCTTTGAGTTCATTAGTTTTATTACTATTTTAATATATTTATGTATTATTAATTTAAATGCCAACGGTAATTAAAAAAAATCTCGAAGTTAATAATTTTTTTATGTAATTTGTATTTCAGGTTAATTTACAGTTACTCAGAGAACATATAGATTTACCAATAATTCCTATCTCTGCCAAAGTAGGAACTAACATTTCCACTTTATTGAAAGAGATTAGAATATTGTACGATAATCTTAAAGTTACTACATCAGAAGAAGATACTGAACTTTTGATATAACTTTTACATAATAAATCCGGTAAAAACGTATATAAAAAGAGAACTCTTATCGCAATGGCATTAACATCACATAGCTTCCGTACAAAATGAAAAATTCTTTATCACACATTTTACTTGCGGCTGATTGAGGATCGTCGAAAACCACCTAGTTATATTCGAATATTGTTCTCTATAATGTGGATCAAACACATATTCGTATAAAGGCAGTAATGCGGTAAAAAAGGATATATCCGCAAGAGTAATTCTTTCGCCTATCAAATACGTCCTTGTATGCATTACGTCATCCAATTTTCTTAGAGCACAAAGAAGATCCGCTTTCGAAATTTTTATATTTATTTTCGTATCTTTTGATACGGAAACAAGTGAAGGGAGTACCCAGCCATAAACCATTGGTAAGATGTGATTTTGTACGTAACTCATCCATTGCAGAACTTGACTGCATGCAAATAAATCGTCATCACGCCGTAGCTGCGAATTTGATAAAAAGAATGCAATGGCATTGCTATCGTGTAACGTAACATTTGCTGTTTCTAACATTATATCACTAGAAAGTATTCTATTATCAACTTGCTTAATAGTCAAACATTTGCCACTATATTGTGCGATTATTTGTGCTAAATAGCATTTAATATTTCCAATGTTTCCATAAAGTACTAATTTTAATGAAGATCCCGTGTTAAGTAATCGAAAAGTTTCTGAAATTTTATGAGTATTATTAGTAATAATCTTGTCTGAAAGCAGACATAATTGCTGATAAATTAATCTAAATATACACAAATTAGTAAATCAATAATCTACTAAATTAATATATCTAGTAAACTTATAAACTGTTACACTTCGTTTTCAAGTTTTCAACTAACATAATGCTACAGTAAAATTACAGTATCAAACAGTAATGTTTCTGTACTTACTTGTAATTCCAAGTTTTTGATCAGCAAACTCATTGGCTTTGCTTACTATTTCATTCAAACGTACTATGTTTGAACCAGAAGCTTGCGCAGATTCGGATTTCCCACCTCCTTTGCCTTGCATCAAAGACGTGATTGCCTGGATCCATTCATTTGCCTTCAACCCTTTGGATACTGCAGACTGTGAATGAGTTCGTTCTATCAGTATGACTGTTTTTACTTTTACTTTACTTTTATCTTACTTTAGGAACAGAACTGAGAGCGAATATCTTCTTGACATCATGATCTACGCTTATAAGCAAGGCACTAGTTTCTGGCGATATAGCCCTGATTTTCTTTAATGCCTGATCTAGAGCTTTCGTATTACTGTAGGCTTCCAGCACCTCGACTAAAACTTGACATCCAACTTTAGACTCTATTATAGACTGAGCAGTCTGTACAACCGTAGTAGCAACAGTTGCCTTTGCTGCCCGTTCCTTATCGTCGAGAGATTTCTTCAAGTTTTTCAACGTATTGCGCATGCAATCCTGTTATAACAAAAAAATTATTACTGTAACAATTTATCAACTCTCTGAAATTAACATATTTTATTAAATATAATTGCCTTCCAATATGCAGGAATAAGGGCATGAGATATCTCCTCCGTTAATTCTACTATCTCTCTCACATATTCCTTAGAGTTTGTTCCAGACTGATCATCTTCAATCGTTGCTTGAAATTGAGATAACTGTCGTTGCAATAGCATGCCCGTTCTTAAGGCTTTTGCTGCTTCCGGCCCAGTAAGCGCTACTATGCGTCTGATACCTTTAGCGATAGCGTCTTCACTGATTATTGTAAAATTACCTATGTGGCTAGTGTAATGCAAATGCCTATGGAACAAATCGTTCGTAAATTAAAGAAACAAGCATGGTAAGAAATGATGTGTTTTTTTCAATTGAATTTCTTGTTTATCTTTTCTTGTTTTTCTCTCGAATATAGAGAAAAAAAAAGGAATGGTGCAAGAAGTGCAAAGAACAAACCTAAAATGTATACTTGAAACGGCTAACACTTACGTTCCCCCGCAAAATTCTACGCTGGTTTCAAGAGCAGCTGTACTCAAGGGATCCTTTTCTAAGTTTTCAACCGGTATGCCCACACTAACAACACGTACCGGATCAGGATACGTCTCCTCGAACATTGCACGCAAACCTTGAATAGTTTTTGCTATAGCTAAGTTACTTTCTTTAGCATAAATTTTCTCGTTTTCTATTATCATGTTATTGGCTAACTGTTCCGTATCTTGTAACTGACCTCCCGTCATTGGTCCTATTGAGAAAATTTGACAATAGTAGTTAATTCATGCGATCTAGTTCCATTTTAATTCGAGACTGTACCTTTATTCGTAAAGTCAAATCGGAGTCTATCAGGTGCAACTAATGATCCTTTCTGATCGGCTTTCGTTCCCAAGACCTTCCTAAGTGCACAATTCAAAACGTGTGTGGCACTATGATTAGCCATCACAAACCGTCTACGTTCTGTATCTACATTCGTATGAACTTTATCTCCTTTTCTTAATGTGCCTTCGCCCACAGTACCAATGTGTAACACATAACCAGCTCTGACTTGAACGTTCTTTATACGAATCTCTGTAGTCTTTTAAAGCAATATGCTATAAATCTTGCTCTTCGTTGCACGAAATTAAAATGAAAATTAAATTTTATATACCTCATCATCGACTTTCACTAAAAATCCTTCATCGTATATTTGTCCTCCTTGCTCTGCGTAAAAATTCGTCCTGTCCAATAAAATTCCAACTTCTTCGCCGGAAGATACTTCATCGACGAAAGTCTTGGCGCGTCTTAGTGCGATTACGGTGCCAGTACATGGTACAAATTCATACTCTTTATATTTAATCTCTGTCGTTACTTTATAATCATATTTAGGAGAATCGTCCGTAGGTTTAACGCCTTGCTTTTGCAATTCAGTAATGGCATGGACATCCAAATTAATTTGATCATCTACACCACCAGCTTTATTTTGAGAAATTAACTGTACAATTGAAAAAAAATATTTATGAAGAATATTAAAGTAAAAAAAGTATTTTAGCACTAAATTAATATATTAATATATAATAATACAGATTAATTATTATATATTGAAATATATATGTATATATACCTGCGCTTGTTTCTTAGCTTCTTCATAGCCTGCCATATCAATCTTCAATCCTTTCTCTTCGGTCATTAACTGAGTGAGATCTATCGGGAAGCCATAAGTGTCATATAAACGCCACGCGACATCACCTGGCACAGTGTCAGCTGATTCTAACTTTGCTATCGTTCTATTCAATAAATTACGACCGCGGGATAGAGTTTTCAGAAATTGACTCTCTTCCTCATTGATAATCTCGATAATACTTTGTGGATCTTTTCTTACTTCTGGAAAAACATCACCTGTAACAGCAAAAGACTGCTTTTAGAAGAAGAGCAAATAGTAAAAAAATATAAAAGCTTCTTTTATTAAACAATATGAAGATACCGAGAAGATCGACTACTACGTTTACGAGAGATCCAAAGAAGCCTTGCTTAGCGTTTAATTTCTCAGTTGCATAGCGTACAGCGCGTCGTAAAATTCTTCTTAGCACATACCTATATCAAAATAAAGAGAACTATGTTTAGATAAATAAATTTAATTATATTAAAAAGTGCAAAGAAGGCAGGATATAAAAACTACATTCGGAAAACACAACAAAAAAATGCTTATTGCTATTAATATATTTTTCTAGATTTATCATGGATCTAAAGGTTTTTAATCACAGACAACAATTATTGAGCGCTTAACTCAATAGTTGTGATTTCCAAACATCTAAAGTTTAAATATTAAACACTTACCCTCTGCCAGTGTTATCAGGCACTCCTCCATCTGCCAGAGCAATTGTGAGAGTTCGAGCATGATCAGCTAGAACTCTGTATGCCATATCGATTCCATTAATATCATCGGCTCCTACTTTACCTTGATAAGGCGGAGCACCTGTACCTTCCTCAATTGCAGCAAACAAAGGCATAAATAGATCAGTATCATAATTAGCACGTTTATTTTGAATGACCGACACCAATCGTTCTAAACCTAAGCCGCAGTCTATATGCTTTTTTGGTAACGATTTAAGACTACCATTTAATTCTCTGGAAACATAATTAACACAATTAAGATTGTTCGTGAGACTTTGGATCGCGAGTTATAGTCTAGTTTTAAATACCTGTTGTATTGAATAAACACAAGATTCCAAATTTCTAATACATCGGGATCATCCATATTTACAAGATGAGCTGCTTCTCTACCACCGATACGATCATAATGCAACTCACTGCACGGTCCGCAGGGTCCAGTTTCGCCCATTTCCCAAAAGTTGTCCTTCATGTTGCCTGGTAGAACATGCGAGGTAGGTACTCTGTAGATTCATATTTTTACAATTTAAACATTTTTTGATAGTAAACATTAAAATATAGCCAAAAATAATCAATAAACAGAATGAGATAATTAAGGAAATAAGATTACACATATAAAATTTAAAATATTTATATCAATAAAATTTTACCAATATAAACTGTTCAGAATAATTGTATTCTAAAATGATTATGTACCCAAGAGAAAGCCAGAAATTCTTGCACTCATCATCTGGCGCCAATCCACTTTTCTCATCCCCTCCAAAATATGTGACATACAATCTATCAGCTGGTAGTTTCAACACGTCTGTTAAAAATTCCCAAGCCCAAGCGCATATCTCATTCTACAAAAAAAATTAAATCTTAAAGAAATATCTAATCTTAGAAATTTGAAAAATGACCAATGATTTTAGGAACAATTAATTACCTTGAAATAATCGCCAAAGGACCAATTTCCCATCATCTCAAAGAACGTATGATGATAAACATCTTTACCAACATCATCCAGATCATTATGCTTACCACCAGCTCGGATACACTTCTGGCTATTGACAACACGTACCCATTTCGCCATATCGCTGTTGGGATCGACCGTTCCTAAGAATATCGGCTTAAACTGAAATACACATTTAAAATACAATTAGAAACACAGTGTTGTGATAAAGAATAAATCAAATAATGGTTACACGAATCTCTATAGTTGTTGATACTTATAAATAATATATTTATAAGAGTATAAGGTAATAAAATATAATTCACAAACAATTGGAACATTGTGAACTTTTTGCAGCCTCCAGCTTAGTCAAAAAATCATATTTTCTTTTATTTCAACAAAATAAACATTATTTGGCCTAAACAATTTTTAAAAAATCTATTTCTAAAAATGGTCTTCTAAAAATAATTCTTAAAAAAGCATGTTATTGTTTTTGAAGCTTCCACAAGTATTTTCTTCAAAAAAGTTACATAGTTTGCGAGTTATCTCTGTGTCTTAATACATTATTAAAGGCTAACATTATAGTTTACTTCACTAGGACAAGAAGCATAGGTTGTTTCTCATCTTGAAGAAGAAAACTACAATGAAAACATTGGAATTCAATGATATATTAAGACACAAAGATAAACTTAGCGTAGCTTCTTTGAAATCCATAAAAGAATAAATAATGAATTCAATGTGAGAATTATCAAGACATACTTGATTCATCCCAGCGTTCGTAAAGAGCAAAGTTGGATCATCGTGGGGTATTGTCGAGTTCGAGTGCACATATTCGTGCCCCTTGCTCTTGAAGAAGTCGATATATGCCTGCCGTATTTGCTTTGCGTTCATGTTGTTACTGTGATTCGTGTTCGACGCATTAGACATTGTGCCAGAGCTGTTGGGTGATGAACCATCATCATTGTCTTGATTGTTGGCAGTCTGTTGTAATTGCATCTTGATAATTTCAGGTATTAAATCCTTTATGCTACCAGTAATGTCCTAGAATCGCGAATTACAATAATATGTTGTTAAACACTTTGCATAATTCACCATATGGTCTCAGGTTGCATCAGAAATGCAAGAGTAAACTATGAAATATTGAAATAATCAAAACAAAATGCATCGCTTTATGTAATTACATTATGCGATCTCTGCGATTCAGATTTATATAAACAGTGAGAAAAACGATCAATCTTTGCAGGACTTGCCTCTGTTGCTCAGTCATGTACAGGTAGACTGTTGTTCCTTTTATTGTTCGGAGCCCCTGACACGCGGCCACAGTATACATATACTGTAATGCGGTATACACGGTAAGTAAAGAGAAAGAGTCAAAAAAGATTGGTAAAGAGGGAAAGAGAAAATTCAGGTGTATGTTTGTGTGCGTGCGCACATGCATGTATTTGAACCAGTTCGACTTTCGAGAGTTTCGATAAGCGGAAAAAGGAAGTTGATTTGCTGTCGATCGATCGTACGAGTTAAAGTAATCGGGTGAATACTGTAATAAACAGACAGATTGAAAGCAGGCATAATTAGACAACAATCGGCAGAATGCCGTTTATGATAGGCAAGGAGCCTGTGCGGCGAACAATGAAATACCTAATGGCTGGCAAATTGATTTTAAAGGATAAGATACAAATAATGTCCATCAATTATAACACACATGGCAGTCATCACCGAGGTACAAGGTAAAGGTTATTTGCTTAATACTTAAAGCTCATCTGCAGTCTGTATTTTAATGAACCGTTTTTTTTCTGTTTATTCTTTTTCTGTTTTTTTCTTATAGAGACTTTGTGTTTTGGCATCTACCGCAACTACAGTATAAAAATCCAAATGTGCAAATAGTTACCTTTAAAAACATAACCCCGTCGCCATTCATAAAATGCTACTACGGTAAAATTGTGACTCAATTATAATTTCAAACAAGATTTATTTAATGTTAGAATTAGGCGATAGAATCTAGTGAGCAAAATGTAAACAGTATGTCAGCATTTTTTATCAGTAAATTTGAGCAAAATATTGTGATATTACTTGATAAAAGTATAAAATACATGAAAGTATAAAATACTGAATGAATAAAATTTTTTCTCAGAATTTTAACTTTAGAACATAAATTTCAGCATTTTTGAATAATTTTACAATTTTTAGAACATTCTTAGATTTTTTTTCTACAAATTGAAACATTTTTCAAAAGTCAAGAAAGTCTACATCTCTTCTAGAATTTTTTGTGTTTCAGAATTTACATATATAAAAACATGTTAATCAGACTTTCTTCATATTTCTAAAAAGTGTTTCAATTCGTATAGAAATTCTAAGAAAAAATTTTATTCATGTATTTTATACTTGTTTTGCCAGTGGAGTCCATAAATATAATCTGATAAATCTGAGCAAATTGTTAATAGAAACTAGGCAAAGTCTGTTATTTATAACTGTTCGAGTGATTACAATTGATTGCAAAAACTGAATATTACAAATTGATAAATTCTATTTAATTTTTACACTCCATTTATTATTAGATTCTATTAGCAGAGTTTGTTATATTTCTGCTCTAGCATTTTGCTGATTAAATTTGTTGTAGATATTTTGCAGAATTTTTTTCAATTTGTAAAATTACGATACAAATGATTTATATATTTTACAGCGAATGGTAAGACAATGTTAATAGATGTAGACAGCAAATCAAAGGACGAGATACTTGATCATCTCTTGAGAATAGTAGGAAAACCGCCGAATGTATTGGAAAAAGAAGCTATGGCTCAAGAAAAGAAGACTAATCCAGCAAATTTCGGAGTTGGTTGTGATAAGAGTTGTATATGTCATATCCCAGGACAAGTGCCATGTCCTGGTATAGTACCATTGCCAGATCACATGCGTGGAAAGATAATAATAGAACGATTACAGAATAAAGATTAAACAAACTGTAGTTATTGAAAATTCTTGTTACACTTGTATTATAATTGTATTACATATACGTACATGTGTGGTCTATATCCAAAAATATGAATAATGGAAATAACTTGTACACTTTACATCTTATTCCAAAGCATGTTTGCTATAAAATAGATTTCCATATATTACGAAAATACATGTACGTTGACGTACATATTGAGAGCGTTACATCGCGGACGATTTAAAACAGTCGTAGCTCTAATGTTTCTTGTATTTTTGGCGACAATGAGGAACATCGAGAAACATATTGGAACTTTTACAGGCAATAGAAACATAAATGTTGCTCCTATGTTCCTTTGATGGATACGTAGTTTCACAACACGAAAATACATATAAAATTTCTTTATACACACAAAAACAAAATTGTTTTAATAAACGATATTAAATAAGTAGGCATTTGCGTCATAAATAATATAAATATCATAAAACTATTATGATAATGATGGTTGTTAAATGGGATAAAAATGTAGATGAAATGTACGCTAATTATCTTCTTGGCTTATGGCGACTGTATGGCTTGTTGTGATGGTAGCAGCTTCCACGGCTATGATAACGCGTAGAGGTGGACGGTTTTTGATTTTCTACTTTTTGATAGAGTTGTATAATAGGCGATCCTTCCAATGGTTTATTCAATTCGAACTCTTCTTCCGATTCTTTCATCAACTTGAGTTTCGCTTCAATCGCTTGAATTGCTGTTTCACGACTGCAGGAAAATTGCAAATTTCAATTAAAATATTGTTTATTCGATTCGTTTATTTGATAAAATAAAATTATACCTAATCTTTTTATCTTCTTTCTTTGCACCAGCTAAGGCAGGAATCTCAATCTTTGGTTTTGGTTTATCCATGTCCAACTAAACAATTATTTTTTGTAAGTTTTTCAAAATGTAGTTGTTCAAAATTACTACTTATAGTTATAAAGTTATGCAATTCATAAAATATTGTACAATGCATTATATTAGAAATTAAAGTTTTTAATTTAAGATTTAAACTTTTTAACAATATTATAACACATAAACATATTGTACCTCAGTAACACTGTGCGCCCATCTAACGATAATATTCTTAGCTCCAACTTTCAAATTATGTAAAGCATCTTTTGCCCTTATAGCATCTTGAATCGTTTTGTAAGTAATAAATGCATAGCCTCTTGGCTGACCAGCTTGAGGTCCCGATCGATGAAATAGCAGGTCGAACTTTTCGATTGTGCCGTATTTTTGGACAAGTTTCAGGAGTTGGTACCGGTTGACAAAAAGAGCATTAGTTTTTCTCTTCCAATTTTAATATTCTAATGCAATGATGCACAACCTGTAGCCCTCATGATAAAAAATATAAAATCATTTTTATATATATGCGAACGAAATAAACATTATAGGGCCCAAAAAATTTACCTATTTCTAAAAATAATCCTCTGAAAATGATCTTTAAAAATGATTGTGCATCACTGTTCTAATGCAAAACACCTCTCACATATCAAGTTTGCCAAGAAGATGTTACAAAAATCTTTATAAAAGAAATATCATAATAATAAATATAAATACTTACTCATTAATTCTTAAATCTAAATTGCCCACCCATAGGCGTCTGTCTTCAACTTGATTTGCTTTTATGGGTTCTAATGGCAAAGGAACTTTAGCACTTGACTATAAATAGAGAACAAATTATTACAATCAAATTTACCTATAAAAAAATTGTTCTAAATAGTTAAACCAAGATTAAAATTAAACTACATTGGTAGAAATAGGCATAGATCTGTTCTTTATAAAATTGATTCCATCAATGAAAGATTAATTTTGATCTGGTTCAACTTTTAAATTTTTTTTTGTTCTAATAATGCCTGTTTTTACCAATTTAGTTTAATTTGAAAAATCTCGGGTTAACTAATTCTTTATCCTTTTTTAGTTTTAAAAATTAGAAAAAGATGAAAAATAAGTTAAACTGAGATTAAAGTTATATTAATAGAAACGGATATTAGTATGAGCTCTTACCTCCATTCTAAATGTAGAAGAAACGTTTCCGAGTCGATCAAATCAACATCGAGAAATTTCGGTAACCAGCGAACGTGGCATCAGTCTTCGGGAGTCTTGAATTTGTTTTGCAAAGCCTTACGAAGGACAAGTTTGGTTCACGATAACATTCGCCAGGAAGGTTCGTCAAATCCGAGAAGCTTGCCGTCACATTCGATCAGGGTATCACGGGGACGAAGATGCGTGACAAACCAAATATTTCGCAATGATTCTTGCCAATAAGTTACTCGATGGTCTCACAGCTGACTACAGCTGTATTTTCTCCTCACAAATCAGTTCCAAAACTGGAAAACTGATAACTATTTATAAACATGAAAATGTATCTGCAACTGCTGACTTTGGTCTTAGTTTGTCTGTTGGACCTTTAATTTATGCCTTGGCCGTCGTGGATTATCAAGGATGGTTGAGTGATTATCAGACATTCTTTGACTCACAGAGAAACAAACTCACAAGGAATAATTTTGCTCTTGGATTTACTGCTTCTGATTTTATCCTTTATAGCGTCGTGGATAATGATCGTGAGTTTAATAGCTCCATTTATCATAAAATAAAATCGGATTTGGAAGGAGCAATCAATTTGGCATACAATAAATAACCATAATAAATATTCCTACAGAAGTGTGGCTCTCCCATATAATCGTAAACCCAGGGTATTGATCTGTATCCTTTCTCAGTCACGAAACGCCGAGAGAGATCAAGCGAGATACGATGAAATGCTATCTTCTTTTCCTTCTTTAACAACACCTGTCTTTTTGCAAAACTTCTTCGGAGGTCAATACGATCAGATTTCTTCAATCCTCAAAGTGTCAAGGTCGGCCTTACTTTTAAAAATTTTAAAGCGAGACTCTATCAAGTGAAAATTAGTGAAAATTGTAGACTCGTACATATATACAAAAAGGCGTCCATATGTTAAAAATTCATCGCGCGTCCTCTCGACATATTGCGGCTGAAACAAGAAGTGGAACTAGTGGAAGATCAAACGAGCGACTGACGGTAAACGACGGATTCCAGCTGGAAGAGAGAGGGTGATCAGATATCAAATACTGCTGTCAAAAGGCTGATGAGCAATTGTCCGTTTTGAGATGATCGTTAAAATTATCTGAATGAAAAAAATGAGCGACTTTTTAGCGGCCAATAATGTCTGCGGGCAAAACTTGTTGCGACTGGTATCCCGTGGGAATGCTATCATAGCTGAACTAATGCGATTGAAGGATTATGTACCGCCGGTCTTTAGGTCAGTTTATTAAGAGAAAAAGGTATCTTATTAATTAATTAATAGAGTAAATATTTATGTTACATTACAGCTGATGGTAATGTATTGCAAAGATGTTTTGATTTAATTGTAATATGTAAACTTTATTAAATAAATATATAAATTGGTAAAAATTGTTATACAGATATAGAAACTTTAATATTATATATTATAATATTATATAAACATTGCATGTGATTACTGCTATTTTTGCAGTTTGGATTCGAAGCAACTGATACAGAAATATGGGTCTATTATAATTGACTTTGCATATTTCAAGGCAGCCAGTGTTTATGAGCAAAAAATAGAAGATGATTCGGTAAATACTACTTTTTTTGCAATTTTAATGAGTGTCTTATTGTTGGAAACTGGCAAACACAATCCTAAATTCCATCTGCATTTTTTTTAGGTATTCCAAGAAACTGATGAAGAGCTCCGAAATAATTTTTCAGATATACTTACAAGGTTTTATTTGGCTTTTGAGAGTATACACAAGTATGTCACAGATCTGAATTTTTACATTGATGAATTAGGAGATGGAGTTTACATACATCAGTCAATAGATTCTATTATGTTCAATGAAGAGGGAAAACAATTAATGGTATATTTCTCTTTTTTTTGTAAAGATGCTCGCATCAAATTGTTTAACAGAGAAACTAATGTTGAATATACAGATAAACTAATATAAGACAATTAAATTTTCGTTTAGTGCGAAGCTGTATACTTATATGGTGTAATGCTGTTGCTGGTTGATTACCATTTTGAAGGACGAATACGTGAAAGATTACTTGTGTCCTATTACCGATACAATGCTCAACGGTCTTCCTCGACAAGAGTGGATGACGTCTGCATGTTGCTCCGTTCAACAGGATATGTGAGAACACTGTCCAAAAGACCAGCTAATTATCCCGAAGAATATTTCAAGTATGTAATATAATTGGAACATAAAAGAAAAGATAATGCAATTGATTTTAAAATACAATTAAAATCTTTAGAGAAACTATAACAGAATATTAAAAAAAAAGAAATTTTTTTTTAGGAGAGTACCACTACGAGATTTTTTGGTAGATCTGGTTATTGGTCGATTGCGTTCAGATGAGATTTATAATCAGACTCTTGCTTTCCCACATCCAGAGCATCGTAGCACTGCCGTGGCCACGCAAGCATCAATGTTAGTTATAATTTTGTCATTTAAATCAACTGTACTACATACACAAACTGCCATTATGAGGGAAATAGTAGACAGATTCTTTCCTGATAATTGGGTAATTAGTATTTATATGGGAACAGTGATCAGTCTATGTGATTGGTGGTCACCGTATAAAGCTGCACGAACAGCGTTGAATAATACACTCGAGAATTCTAATGTAAAAGGGATTGCCCAAAAATATGGAACAAAAATGGATGTAAGTTTATAAGAATTTTTCATGAAGTCTCTTTAACTATAAAAAAAAACTACAATTTTACATAGAGAAAATATTCCAGAAATTAATGCAAGAAACCGACGAGGTACAGTTGGCAGGCACATTGGATGAAAATGCAACAGGTTCTTTAGTCAAATTAGTGAGAGAATGTAATGTTACGTTGCATTGGATTCTTCTGCACACCGCTACGCCCACTATAACACTAGAGGATTCAAAACGTTTGCGTACCCTACGTCAGTTGGTCGTGATGGAAAGCAAATATACCACAGTAAAATGTCTTCGTTTATTACTAAGCACTGCTCAAATTGAACAGGATGTTAAACAGATGTATAAAGATGTAAGTTTAAGATTAAACTTCTTTTTCATTGCGATGTCTATATTTGTTTGTGATTAATATAAATTTTTTTTTACATTAGCTCTTGCTTGGAAAAGAAGCTAAATGGTTGAAGGACAAAGGGATATGCGTCGAACGTATAACTGATCTTGCACAAATTTTTGGTGGCGCCAAACCTCTAGATGGTATTGATAAAAACCAAAATCTTTATACATGGTTCATGGAAATAAGTAAACACATTGATTCATTAAAGCAAGAAGATGGGCGAAAGATAGTGCAATTACTGCAAGCATTGGAACAAGTTCAGGGTAAAGAAATGTGAATCAATTACATTATTTTTTTCTATCTAAAGTAAATCCATATAAACATTTGTATTATACTATAATATCTTATGATGTTTTTTCCCCAGAATTTCATCAATTAGAAAATAATCTACATATTTCACAATATCTCGCTGATACACGCGAGACTCTACACAATATGTTGCGTACAGGCAGCATATCTGAAGATATCATGATAAATTTAAATATCGTAACCGATTGTTGCTATGCATGGAACGTTATGGAATCTTTTATCGATGTAATGCAGGAGAGCATAAAGGGAAATCCGCCAACCGTTATCAAACTAAAAGCACTTTTCCTTAAAGTAAATACGCAAACAATTAAAATTATATGACGTACACACATTACATACTTTATACATTATATTATTTTTAGATGGCATCAGCATTGGAAACTCCATTGCTGAGGGTAAACCAAGCACGAAGCGCGGACTTGTCTTCCGTGTCCCAGTATTATAGCAGAGAACTGGAGGGATATGCAAGGCGTGTTTTGCAAATTATACCCGAAACTGTGTTCGGTTTGTTGGCAGAGATAGTGCATCTTGAAACGAATTCATTTAAAGAGATCCCGACTAAATTACCCAAAGATAAACTTAAAGATTATGCACAACTGGCTGAAAGATTACAGGTACACTATTAGAAATAATTCTCATTATGATATTGTGTTTAAAAGAAAGCAACATTGTTATATTATTATTTTTATAGATGGCAAAATTAACATATGCTGTATCAGTTTTCACAAAAGGTGTTCTGTCATTAAGAAGTGTTTCTTTAGGAGTTTTGAGGGTTGATTCACATCGTCTCTTAGAAGATGGTATACGTCAGGAGCTCGTCAAGAAAGTTACTTTGGCTTTACAGAATGGCCTCAACTTTGATCAAAAGTCCAAGGTAAATTCTGATAAATGAGAAATTTTTTTCTTAAGATTATATACCCAATAATTGTTGCAAATATTTTTTTAGACATCTCTTCTACAAAAACTGAATCATTTATCTTCAATTATGGACGGATACAGAAAATCTTTTCAATACATTCAGGATTATATTAACATAAACAGTTTGAAGATATGGCATGAAGAAGTAAGAGAATTATATGATTATGATTTCTGATATAAGTTACACAAAAATATTTTCGTACGCTCGTAAATTCTATTCTAAATATGCGCATCTTTAGATCACATATATTATAAACAATGCCGTCGAAGAAGAACGTAGGGGTTCTTCCTGGGTGCCAGGAAAATCATGGAGACAATTTCAAGAAGATAAACACGCCTTTTCAACCGATAATAGCTCTTTAACATTCATGGGTAGACTTGCCAGAGAGCTTATCCGTATTACTGATCCGCGGTATTATTTGTATTTCGATTTCGCTCTTATAAAAAAAATTGTACCTACGTCTCTAACCGACTTATGTCTTTTCAGAACCATCGTGTACATAGAACATTCTCTAGCATGGTATGACATTAAAACGCAGAATGAGATCTTAAATTACAAGGTTTTCTCGGTGATATTAGAAACGATAGGCACACCAGGATTATCGGGACTGGACAAGCTTATCTCCTTCTTCATTGTCATAGAACTGGAAGCTTTAGTTCACTATATAGAAAAAAATATACGGAACAAAACGTGGCTATCGTTGTTAGAAGATTGTGAGACTACTTTAAATTCTTTAGATAGTGCTAAAAGTAAGAATTCGCATTAGAAAAATATATATATATATAACGAAAATAAGGATAATTAACATGTATTTACATAAAGTATCGCGTATGTGCCTTAGGTAACATTACGAAACTTCACAATTCTATAAACGCTAGCAGTAGCAAATTGTGGTCATCAGCGCTTGAGTGGACATTAAAAATAGGTCACTACCAATTACTGAGGAAAAAAATAGCGTATGAACTAAACACTGCATGCAAATTTGAAGCGAAGCATATGGAAGCAGCGCTTCGAACATTGAATACGTACGTAGAAATTAATTTACAATTTTGCGATTTCTTTTAATTCTTTTTTAATTCTTTTGTAGGGCTGTTTTATGCGAGATAGCAAAAAAAGATAATATCAACAATGAGACCGAGCCGGAGAAAAGCGAATTACTTCATGAACTTAGCGTGCGATTGGACTGGGCTGGCATCAGTGATCCACATAATAAAGTTTATATCAAGCCACCAAAGATGGATAATATAGCTATTATTATTTTCCTATTTACAGTGTCGCAATTGAATAAATTATTCTATTGCAAAAATACAGGTATAATTATATCGTAATATATATATATATAATTACATTCTGTAATAAAATAAGTAACGTTTACAAATATTTGACTTATTGTAGCAAGTCTGTTAAGCAAGAAATATCAAGATCCTGTTGATGCTGTGATATTTGCCATAGGAATACAAACGATTCTTCGTCAATTTCATGTTTCTGTGATGAATCGTTATGTAAAATATCTTTGCATGTATGTCCTGTCGTTTGTCACTGTAGAGAGGTAAGCATAATTTTATAATATTGTAGAGGTAACAATACAACATTGCTTGAGATAGATATTACTAACGCGAGAATGTTTTTTTCAGTATGAAAGCGGGAGGTGATGCAGAAACTGAAGGGGCTACTAATCTTTATTTTTTGGAGCTTTTTGTTAAATATTCTGGCATTCCACGTTCTCTTATTCTTAAAGAAATACCTATCGTCGTTTTAGATCACTCCTTGGTCAAAATGACAAAATGACGTTGGATCCGAAACTCATGAAATAATATTATATATTGTAAATGATCATATATACATTATTATATACATATATATTCCTACATTATAAAGATGTATATATATTTTATGTAAATAAAAAGAAGATTAAAAGGATCGTGTTAATCAATTTACGCTTCGCAGAAATATATCTACTGCGTAGAATTCCTCGTAATTGAAAAGTTCGACCACTTAGGAAATTATAATTTATTTGCGCAATTTAATTACGCCTCCTTTTTTAATTTATCATCGGCCAGATCTAACGCTAAAAAAACCGCATGCGGCGAATGTAGTTCACGATGTAAATTAAGTAAAAGCGTGGGCGTGGCGCATCGTCAAGTGTCCTCAGAAGAAGGATCGCTGTATACTGCAGAGAAATTTCGCATACGCATTGGCGGCTAGACGACGCATAAACGGCGGCGACGACGGCGACGGCGGCGACGGCGGTGGTTTCGGCGCCTCTTTGCATCTTCGTTAGCTCACATACATCTTTGTATGTATTTTCGCCTTGCGAACGATTGCAGCCATTTCAGCGGAGATTTCAATGCGACGATAAAACATCGATTGGCCAAGTGCATTAAAGAAATTAATAGAAAATACGATTGCCTGGCGGCTCCGTCAGCGTCGACGGCGGCTACGACGGGCGTCGCCGGCGGTCGCGACGCCGACGTCGGCGGCTATGTACAAAGCGACACGAAATTGTCACCGAGCCCAGTCCTCGGCTTTCACACGCACGAATCAAGTCGACGTTTCTTCCTCTGGGATCATCGAAAATCTGGGTCCGACGTAGACAGCGTATCGCTAAAAAAATTTTATCCCGATCACATCTCGCATCTGCGGGAAGAAATATACCGAAATTAGAGACGTTATTTCACATACACACGATTTTCGATTTCGCGTTGAATGCGGGCATGTCGCGTCGTTTTGAATTTTTTTTAAATTTTAATTAAATCTGGTAAAAAAGATAATCGCGATTTAAATTACTTTTTAAATTGTACGAAAAAATTATGTCGAAAAATCTATAAAAAGCATCTCGTGTTGAAACTTGGATATTCTCCGACCTGGAAGTCATTTAAAAAATTATTATTTCACACATCTGGGAGTTGATTATGTATATTGAAACGAGATGAAAATTACAGAAGTGAGTAAATTCACTATGTGTGATCACCAAAATTATAAATATTCTAGCAAATTCGTTCATTTTGCCATTTTCATCTCGTTTCAAGATATATATAATCGATATTATTACCCCTTTTATTTAGCTGATTTAGCTAATGTAATGTAATCTATCTCTTTTTATTCTCAATAATTTAATATTTAATGCTTTGATTTCTAATGGGACATTCCAAGCGAAAACAGAAGTTATAATTTTACTTCTACTAATATATATTAGCAAAATTTTAGAATTTATGCAAATTAAAAATGCATCTAAATATTGTGCGTCTTAATTGATTTCTGTGGTATCGCAGTAAGTATAAATTCTAATTAAGATATCATGTATCTGCGTAATAATGACGTCTGCGTCAGATCAATATTATACGCAAATGTTCCGACATTTTGGCAAGATCTCGTAAGAAGTTCATATTTTGTTAGAATTAAGAAATACGTGTCGCTCGATCAAAACGTATTAATAACGAACTTCCACACAAATGGAAAACTGCAATTAAAAAAAAATATATATATATATATATAATTATATATTAATTTTTTTATTTATTGTGAACATTCATTATCGTGTTCGTTGTATCTCTTTTTTTGCCCCAGAAAAATCATGCGGACGACGTTAGCGATCGCGTTGGTGTTCGTCGCGGGATCCTTTATCGTAGCGACCGCGATTAAGAGTAGCAAGTATCCTCAATTCTTTAAACACCGGACGAGGCTGAGAGAGATCCGCGGCTTCAAACCGGAATACATCTCCACGGCGATCGGATTCGGGAAGAGAGACGGTCCCCTATCAGATGTTAATGGACGCGACAGAGACCTGTTGTCTATTCTGAGGAACCTCTCGCATATGTAAGTATCTCAATTAACTGACTCTGAAAGTGATACAGTAAAAAAAAAAAGATCAAATATTAGACGCGTCTCGCGATCGCGTCGGATTAAATTAAAAATTCTCGTATATTTTCGCTACAAATTAACAAAGCGTTAAAATTCATTTGGATATATAAAGGAAATACATATAAAAAAGAAATGAGCACGTTTAAGAGAATTTTTATTCAATTTGAGATGATTTTGACCAAACTGCGATTAATTCAATCGATAATTAAAGTAATTTAACAAAAAGAGTCAACAATATTTATATAAAGATAATATAAAATTGTTAATATAAAATTATATTAATGTAAAATTAATTATTAGTTGTTGAATGCGTTGAGAAAAAAAAGATCGACAATGAATAATGATGTAATAAAAAAATGTGCTGTGTTTAAAAAATTTTACCATTTGAAATAATTGTCGATTAAATTAGTTGGATTTTAGTCGATCATTGACTTTCAACGCGCCATTGTCAAAATCGCAAGAAGTTTTATATTGAACGTGAAATAACTTGATTGCAGCGCGTCTGCGGATGGGCTACTCCGACTTATGCAGACGAATCCTGCACTGGCTGGTAAATTGATGCAGCTATCGATGCAAAATGATCAGAACGACCAAGAAGAGTTAATGACGGAACCCTCGAGGCCTGGAAGAACATTCGAGCTATTTTAATCCTTGCGATCGAACCGCAAACGACGAATTTTAGAGGGGCGTCCATCTTTATAGGTTCTTAGACGAAACGTTCGATATAATATCTTTGAAACATAATATACGTTCTTATATTTAGCGTTTTATTGTATAGACGTCTTTTCATCCTCGTAATTTCTACGCGACGAAGTATACGAAGAAATAATGTGTAATAGTTTCTTTCTTTTTTTCATCTGACAACATATAGTCGATAATAAACTCTGTCGTAGAACAATGTTCAATATATGTATATACATTGATAATAATGTATACTTATTTCTTTTTTTTTATCATTAAAGATATATGTATGTAAAATCGAAGAATACGGAAATGAAAGTAGATGGAAAAATAAATGTACATTCCTGTTTAGAATATTATTCTGTTATCTACCATCTCCAAATTAGAATATAGCTGGAATGTATGAAACATAGTAAGGTATCTTGAATTGCTGTATCGATCTCAAGCCTGCCTTAAATAAATAGATTCTTGGAAAATATAACAATGTTTGAAATCTTGTATTCTCTGTTTGTATTCCAAATTATTGCATCATTAACTTTTATTAATTATTGTTAATTATTGTTAATTATATATATTAATTAAAAAATCACTTAATTTTTAAAGTTATACATACTACATATATATTATCTTATAAGTCATATATTCCACCCCAGCAAACGAGAATGAATTGAAATGAATTGAAATGGATTCAGATTTTCAGAAATATTTATTCACAATTACTTTTTTAATAATTTAATGCTTAATTTGAAAGATAAAATAAGGAAGATAATTTTAAAGTTATTTTTGTTACTAAATGTTTAAAAAATATCTTGTCAATTAAAATCCTATGGGCTATGATCCTATGAGCAGAGTAGAATTAGACAGTTTGACCCATTCCGACTTCCAATGGATGCTCAGTGAATTGAAAGTAGTAAGAAGATTTGTCAGCCAATCAAGTTTTGAGCTCATTTGAAACTTATATGACTTGTGGTCTGTTTTCTGTTTCTGCTAGTCTGTACTAGAAAAGTGTACACTAGTTCAATCACAGAAAACAAACTTTCGTTCACGCTGCAAATGAGCTCAATTTCTGATTGGTCAAAATCTCAGGCACGTAACGGGGCCATTCACTAATGGCTGCGTTCAGCAAACTCAACAATTGAGTGAGCGCTCACTGCTATTGATTCTTCTAGATCTAAAATACTGATTGGATGATCTAAAAGAATACACAAATAACAACGAACATTCGCTTAATTATTGAGGGTCGGTTTTTTCACTTTTTAGTAAATTTTACCTATGAAGTAAATCTGGTAATCCGCGCATGTAATTGGGTAATCTTGCTACTTACCTCACAGGTAAAATTTACCAAAAGGTGAAACACCGACCCTGAGTTCATTGAATGCAGCCATTGGGAGCATCCAGAAGCACAACCGCTCAATAAATTCTTTTACCTGTTTGGTCTACATTTCTAATAGAATATACCAATCAGATGCAAGAACTCACTGAGCGGTCGTGCTTCTGGATGCACCCATTGAAAGAACAACCGCTCGATTGGTCGACATGTGCGTTCGTAAACGAGCGTATTCGCATGCCTATCTAGCAATATCGATTAAACCTATGGTCATAAAACGTTCATAAAACGACGTTTTCTCTCGGCTCTCTACTCTCTATCTCGACGTTCGTGCTTTGTTCTTCTCGCGACAATTGCGCGACAACCGGGTAGCGGATACTGACGGTATTGCCTGCGCCACGAACTGGTCTAGAGTTCTAAAGTGATCTTAGAGCGAGGATTTAAGGAATCCGAGACGTGTTTCTCGCGGCAGACTGGAGTGCAGAGTTCGTGTGGCCAAGCGCCGTCCGTCTCTTGAGTTCCCGAGTCCGCCGAGTCTCGTCACGCTCGGCGACTTGAGAGAAACGTCAGCATTGCGGGTGACGCCGACTGCCTTGGAACCTCGTTAGTCTTGAGTCTCCGCTGAGGCCCCGCGCAGGCCTCGCAGTACCGCGCGACCAAGGTAAGAATGCCCCGCCGACGTCCCGTACTCAAGCAGGACGCGGTTACGATAACGGTGCCGACCTGTGCTAGCCTCCCCTCCCCTCTCCCAGTCCCCCACCCCCCACAAACTGAACGCCATCCCGAAAAAAAACTCACGTTGCACGCCCGCACATTCACGCCCCTCGTGTTCCTCACGTCGCTCGATTGCAGTAATCGTGGACTATCATGGACTATCGTGGACTATCGTGGACTATCGTGGACGTCGCCTTTCATCGCGTTTTAACTTTTCATCGCGCGTGATCCTGTGCCGTATAACCTAAGGAAGGATTGAGAGGACTCCCTTCATCCGAAGACTTCTTCAAAAATATCTTTTTTTTTTTTGGTACCGTGTGCACGGAGATAACACGTGATCTGCACTAGTATAACAGAGCGAGGTATTGTACATTGTTTCTGGAAGGAAAAGAAGGCTCCAAAAAGCCTTTCTTACTACTTTAGGTATGTTCTTTATGGGTGTTTCTGGTAAGAGACAGGTGACAATGTAAACTAGTGAATCAGTAGTTGCTTTCCATTTAAACCAAAACTTAGATAATTCTCATTTGTGATATCAGTTGACATCGCATGTTGCTTTTAATTGTGACATATAAAACTCAATTAAGTTTTTATCTACAATCCGTACAAGCTCATGTATTTTAATGAGTCTTGTTAATTTCTATTAAAAATAAGATCCTCCTCCTTTCTCTCATAAATCTGTGTTGTTATACGATAATTTTGTTGAGTAAGCAAGCAATGACGTCATTATCTGAATATAAAATATATAACTTTAGATTACAGTCATTTGTATGAAAATGAAAGCAACTATTATATCCTTGTTGTGTATCAATGTTAAGGATAAAATGGCCACCATTATACTGGATGCTTTCGGCAAAGAGAACCAATGAGCGTTCAATTTAATATAAGTTCTTGCTTTAATTCTTCACCGGATCTAAATGTAGGACTTAATCATATTAAAGAATCACTGAGTACTTTTTCTGCTGAAAAGAACCACTATGTCTCCTGCTTGAAAATGTCATTTAATTGAACTTTTTGCACCATTTATTTTTATCTTTCCTCTGTTTTTCTTCAACGTGAAGAAAAAGAGAAGAAAAATAAACTGTGTCTATACTTTATCTAAAGAACATCCTAAGGATATTCTCAGGATGTAGAATGTTTTCTAAAGATGTCTTTAAGACATCCTTTAAAGATCTATGTTGAATGAAATGCAACGAGTTCAGTTGCAAAAGAACAGACCTCTTTGTAGTGCCTTTTATCTTCTTGTAAACAAAAACGAATGTACAACTTGGACTAAAAAAAAAAGTTTTGATAAGATACACGATGTTAGATGGATCTCAAATACGCTATATAGGATTTGTTTAATGTAGAACTAGAAGTCGCTCCAGCTTTGTTTATTAATTGAGCAATATTACTGCAATCGATACTGTGAATCCTTTGACGTTTTATAACATGTGCACACACGTTACTCACAATATAAGTTTTTTAAAGTTTATCATAGAATTAACGCTCTTAATAATCATCATCGGAATCATCACAATGGCAAAGTTTAATTCTGGAAGGAAGAAAATAAGGTGTAATTGTCTGGAAAATATAGTTTTTTTTTTTTTTTTTAAGAAAATAACGCTTGCATTGATAGATGTTACCTATTATAATGAATTTTTTAATGACTAATTAATTGAATTATATTTTGCCAAAAACTATCATTAATATGACGCTACTAGGATATGTCATTATTAAAGCTTCCTTCATATTTATATATTTTCGTTGCTCTTCAATTCCCCCCTCTGCTCCCCCCCCTGGTCCCTTCCCATTTTCTTTCGCTCCCTTTAGGCCCAAAAAATATTCTTTCAGGTTCAAAGTTCGTTCGTTATAGTTTCGCTAGTGCAGTACAAAAAATACGGTTCGTGATTTGTCGGTACTTTCTTAGTTTGTGTTGTGTTCAAGTTGAAAAGTTTAAAACGACACTCTAAAAAGTTCCGCGCGAAAAAAGTCCGAGTAAAAACAGTACGGTATTCGTATATGTGATCCGCAAGCAAAGTTCAGTTTCAGTAATAAAGTATTAAAAAAAAAGTTTTTAACACGTTGAATAAAAAAAAAAGAAAAAAAGTCGAAAGTTGTGATATAAAGAAAGTATGTTCGACATGATATGGATCGCGCGCGTTGTGCCATCAAGAGCGAATACTTCACAGACTCTAATTGATCCAGGTAAGCTCTGTGATGCTACTGATGCAGATTATTCACTGCTACATTCGGTCGGTACGTCTAAAAGAAAAAAAAAAGTTAACTTACCAAATAAGAGGGAGATTGGAATGGGTTACATTTAAAGATCTTAATCAAAACATTCCCGTTCCCGTCCGATTTAAAATTGCTCACCGTCTTCTAATGAGTGTCATTGATTTACAGGCTGAAATACAGTTCGACATGTCCGACTCTGGTTCAGACAGTACTTCAACGGAGGGTTATGATGAAGGTAATCGACTTACTTCGGCCGGGGATGAAGTAACATCATCACGCTATTCGCATCACTCTTCCGGATCGGAACGACAAAAGTCCGCTGCGAACTCCATCTTCTCTGGAGAAAAGTCTCCCCGATCGCCGTTAAGTGATGGCGAATCCAAATCGCCACGGTCTCCCCCGTTATCGCCGAAATCGCAGCGATCCGGGATAATGTCTCCTAGTGAGGAAGGTTCCCCAAGATCGATTCGTAGTTTATCAAAATCTCCACCGCCAATGTCACCGCCACAGTCACCCGAGTCGCCAGCATATCGCGCTCCCGCATCGCCGACGTATCAACCGAACGACTCGCCAAAGTCTTACCATTCAGGAAACAACTCTCTTGACTCACCCCTATCGGATCGAAGTCTGTCTCGATCACCCATACAGGACAACGGGTCGTGTCTCTCCCCTTCTAATGATTCTAAATCTATGCGCTTTGAAGACGCCGAGTCGAAGGCGTCTGACCTCGAAACAGATATGCAAAGATCTGTCGACAACTCATTAAAATCATACTCGTACAAGAATAGTGAGTCCAGGCAAAGTTCACCAAAGTCGCCTAGATCTGGTCCGAGTTCCGTGAAATCTTTAATATCGGCGAGAAGCTCACCGAAGTCGTTCAAATCCGGTCCGGCGTCTCCTATAGATGATCACGAATCGGACAAACCCTCACCGATGCATTCAGGCCCTCGGTCTCCCGAAGAGGAGAAGAATGAGTCCTATAACGAATTGGACGGCGAACAAATCTCGGATGGGGACATTGAGGACGAACCAGAGCCCATGTCTAAATCTAAACCTACACCTATGACCCATAGCGAGGATTTATCGGACGTATCGGATCTTGAGAGTATAGATGGTCCTGAAGACTCCAACGATCAAAACATAGAAGTAGACAAGGCTCAAGAACAGACTGACAAACAAGAAATCACTAATGACGAAGAAAATACGAAAAAAGAAGACAAAATTGCATCAGTTGGCTTGACAGAAGAAAGTGAGCAACTAGACTTTGAAGCTGATGGTCAATGGAAAGACGAACGTGACGAAGGTAAATATATAAATTTTAAATCCAATTTTTGTATATTGAGATTGTACAGCTAAACATTATAATAAGATCATTCCATAAATTTTGTTAAACGAGGCGTATGTATAAAGTTGCATTTGCTATAAATATGATAAAATTATAGGTGAAGCTGAGGCGCCTACTGCAAAAGAGACTAAAGAGAATACGGAGAAAGATAACAAAGATAAAGATAAAGATAAAGACAAGGATAAGGATAAAGAAAAGGGAAAAATAAAAGAATCTGGCGAAATAAATGATAAGGAAGAAGGAGAAGAGGGAGAGAAAGAGGAATCTGAGTTGGAAGAGGGAGAGCTTAGCGATGGAGATGACGCACGACCTGAAGAGACTGAACCCAGACCAGTATGTCGCTTCTATAGTCGGGGCCAATGCACATGGGGCGTTAGTTGTAGATTTTTACATCCAGGTGTGACGGACAAAGGTAACTACACTATGTTCGATATGGTGAGGCCTATGGCATATCCGCCACATGCCGCCGCGCCACACGAATATAGATCCCACATCGACAGACCGAGTATGCGATCGTCGATACCTGGTTATGGTGCTCCTACACACACACCTAAGGTGGAAGAAACTCCGTCTGAATCTGCCTGGGAACGCGGTCTGCGCCATGCCAAGGAAGTAAGTTTAGTGCAAGATATTACGCATGATACTGTGCATGTCGCATTTATAATATTTTATAAACAATTTTCAATCTAAAATTTATGTAATCAAGTTTTAAAGAAGATATTTTCTCGCCCGATTATCTAGATGATGCGAAAGGCCAATAAACGCAAAGAATCGGACATGGATTTCGAAGAAAAGAAAATGAACTTGAGTTTAGGACAGGATGAACTGGATAGAGAAGCGGGATACTACGTAAGAGCTGCTAGTCCTGAGCCGCCAGTCGAAAGATGGTCACAACGAGAAGTACCACGCCGAGTATCATCTTCTAGACTAACGCCGGAAAGATATGTTGATGAGCCCGAAGGATATTATCCTCCTCCGTCCGCGTCAACTGACTATTATAGGTGAGACAACGAAATCATATATGGCCAAACTCTAACTAGAAAGAAAATTATTTCTGTATTGTATATTCAATCCTACTGAAATACTTTGCAATCAAATCTATTTTTAATCTTTTTTTTTTTAAACAACTAGGCGAGTACACTACAAAGAGTCACGCGAGTATCGGGAGCGTTTTGATTATCATGCAATTCCTCGTGGTGCGCATTCGGTTTCTCCGTCACCCCATCATCGTGGGGCAGAACGCGAGAGAGAACGTGATCGTGAGCGCGACAGAGAACGTGATTATTACGAGAAGTATGAAAAGAAGCATAAGCGGCCGTCGCGGGAAGTCATTGTAGAACGTATCCCTCCATCGAAACCTTGGCGAGAGGAAGAGCCACCTCCTACTGAAAGGAGTAGAGGTGACGAATGGGCGGATCCATGGATGCGGCGCAAGTCCCCGAGCACTGTACGTCGCAACACGTCGTCTCGCCGACAACCCCGACGGCAGTCTTATTCGTCTGGATCTTCATATTCATCAACGAGGTATTATATTCATATGCGATTGATAATATTAGAGTCTTACAAAAAAGCGTTTTATATATAGAAATTCTCGGAAGATCTGAAGATGACTTATTGAGAATACGTTCAATAATATTTCTCATGTGAAGAGATAAAGAGAAAATGAAGATAGTCGAGAATGCGTTATCTGCATTTTTTTCAAAGTGTTTATCGTGCTACTTTGTTATATGTATAAAAACGTATTGGAGTATCGTCTTTTTAGTTCTAGCCGTAGCTCCAGTCGTTCTAGCTACAGTTCTTACGACTCCCTATCCAGGTCTCGTTCACCTTCCCCTCCGACTAGAACTCGGTCTACTGGCAAAAGCAAGACCACTGTTCTTACTTCACCTCCTTCGAATCCCCCGGCTGTCCCCGCAGCCACGCCTCAACGAGGTGCCATGCTAATGAATCCTCCCGCTCCCTCTCCTCGTCCACCCAAGGGTTCTATCTCTCCAACGGGCACGCTGCATCGAAGGGCTGGACTGAATCCACCTGCCCCAAGTCCACTATCGTCTCATCGTCATCACGACAAAGCCAGGGAGCAAAAGGCTGCTATGGCTGCAGCTGCTGTGGCTAAAATCATTAAAAGTCGTTCTAGATCTAGGTAAAAAGAGATGACTCTTATTAATCAAGTAGTTAAATTGAAAGTGAAAGGTATAACTTCAAAAAATTCTCAATTTTTTGACGTTCTTACTAATTCTTCCGCTGATACGTGTGTAATCCGATGCAAAATTTCAGAAAAACTTATTTTAATAATATAACAAAGTTAGTATTATAAACTCATTCGATTAACAAATCTAATCTTAGAAGATATTTCTTGGTTGTGTTATTCATTAATATTGTATAAAAATAAAGAAACAAGGAAAGGAAAAAAAATACGTTTCAGATCGTCTCATAGTAGTTCGGGATCGGAGAGCAGTGGGAGTAGTAGTGATTCTAGCGAATCAAGTTATTCGTCGTCCTCCAGCGAGACGCGTAGAAGAAAGGGATCGACACCGCCGATACCACGCAAAGATTCCAAAGGCATCGACGCTTTGAAGCTGAGCGGCGCGAAGCAGCAGATTAAGTTAACGCTGAAGCCCACGAGCAACGCTACAGCTGTAAAAAAGATCGATCGTAGTGCACTTATGGCAGGTAAAAAGCGGAGTATTGAGTCACCGCCGTTGATTGATAACAAGGCGCAAGTGGCTGCGGCGGCAGCTAAAGCTGCTAAGAAGGCGAGCTCACGACGCGAGGAATTATTGAAGCAACTAAAGGCCGTGGAAGATGCGATTGCGCGTAAAAGGTCGAAAGTTTAAATCGACTCGATTAACGATAGCGTGCGCTTTTCGTGAACAGGGATTGAAAACAGTATAACAAATATATATATATATATACACACACACACACATACACACACACGCACACGCACACACATAGATGTGAATGAAAGAAATTGATTGGTATAAATTTCGATATAACATATGTATACCGATATAGAAATAACTTTTCGAGAGAACTAGCGTTGTCCAATTAAATAGATTTGTAGTATACTGTGATATATATTTTACAAAAAAGATGTTTAACGATGTATATCTTATTGATGATGCAACTAAACTCACTAAAATTACAAATTATTTGTCCATTGTTGAAAGATAAAGAATAAGGTATAATTGTAATTAATTGTAAAGTTTTAAACTTCTTTATTTCCTTTTTTGTAATTTCTTTTGTGTAAAATGTATTTGAAAATATAATTGTAATATTGATACATAATACCGATACATAATATCGATATTACAATTATATTTTCAAATACATATTGCATATATACTGATGATGAAATCTCATATATACTGATATATACTGATTATGAAATTCTCTTATATATTTTTAATGATATCGATCTAAACTCCAACTGAAGTTTTATAAAAATAGAAAAATACGCAATATCGGTATACAGTTGCTGTATCGGTATACAGTTGTTGTGAAATTTTCTTTGTATTCGATTTCTGTTCGTGAGTGCGGATAAATACATATGTATTAAATGTTTATCTAAGTACACTGTATAATTTAGCTGCCATCATCACCACGAAATAACGAAATATGTGAGGCCTGTTAGATTGTGGTGGTATATATAAGTTCTTATTTTTACAATACAAGGTAGATTCTATTATTTACATTTTATTTCTTCACTAGACTTCTTTTTTCTTAGATAGACGCTTAAACGTAATGATTGATATTGTACAGTCTTACCGTGATTTTGTTTAAATAACACTTGAGTGATTATTTTTATGTAAAATGTAAAACATAAGAAATATATTATGCGTAAGACAGGAAGTTATCTTGCATCTGAAAGTGCATATATGCGTTAATTATCCAGTGTTAATAATTAATTAATTGAATTCCGTTAGCATATATGCGCGTAAGGAATATAATTACGCGATGTGTTACAATTTTTCTAAAACAGAAAGCAGATTTAGGAAGTGATATTAACCGATGTAAATTGTCATGTCTGTATAAATATATATTCTGTACTTTATTTTTATTCTAACATCAACATATTAAACATCTATAGAGCGGATTATCGAAGATCTCTATGTTGCCAAATATGAGAATTATTCTTCAATTGTATTCATAGGTAAAATCAACAATATTCATTTTGTTACAATTATTATACACAATGCTGCTAAATTAATGTTACTTTCCGCAAAATAAGCAGATGTTGATTTTGTTAATACAATTTAGTAGTAATCAATCAGAAATGTATGCCATATTATTTTTCATTAATAGACAAGGAGGTTCAATCTGTAACAAAAGGATAAGGATTTTGCAAGTTATGTGTCTTTTTCGTTATATCACGATGTACTAATTGTTTTCTTTTTTTAAGCAAATGTTATTTTTCATGACACAATTCATAAACATGGTTCTTTTATTATTGCCAAATTAAAAGCATTTAATAAAAGATGATAAGTGACCTGCGATATTAGATGATCTTTCGTCTAACAATGCGGAAGAATAATTTTACGAATAACAGGGAATATATTCTCTCTCAAATATACAGCGATTGTACTACTCATGAGGAAGAAAGATTTCATAATAAGAACTATATATTTTGTACTTTTCTTCCGTGTATAAATATAGCATGGCATATAAACTAAAATGTTAATTTCATGTCGTAAACACTCTGTTAACTTAAGAAAAACAGACTTTGTTAACAACAGTCTTTATTAAATAGTAAGTACAAAACAAGAGTGTTATCAAAGACACCGATTTAAATTCTATACAAATAAATGTGTCTTTTTTTTCTTAACATTCCAGAACCGAAAAAACAGGCACATACTCCTGTTTATTATCCTATAATTATAAATAATTTGAAAGCAAAATAGAACCATTCCAAGTTTAAACGAACTTGATTGCCCAAATTCCAATCTATACGTGGGTGTTTGAAAAATCCTTTGCTTACAAATAGAAAACTGAAGGAAGGCACCCGTATGTATTTTTCAGACAAAATTGTATTTTTTATAATTCTTATACTCGAATCGACCTTTGTACTAAACATAAGAGAGCTATATATTTCCAGGTTACTTATTTAAATATTATATGTATATACATTTTTTATATTCGCCACTGTGTAACGTTTCAATTGTTTAAATACCTAGAAATGGAAATTTCGTAAATCATAAGGCATTATAAGTGCTTTGAATATTCTAATATTTACATAAGAATATTCAGTTCTTATGTAAAAGATGGTCCATGCTGCGCGATCATCAAATTGCACTTTAAGTATCAAGAAAACAAGAGTGCCAATACGATCCGTTCACTGAGGACGTTTTTAATCGAGATCCGTTTGTCTGAACGACAAATTCAGTTCTGAGGGCTCTTGCATTGTTCTGATCGGCATTCCCATAAACCTTGGTTGACTGGTGCCATTCAGCGTACTACGTCTCACCCTGGCGTTGACCTCCGGATTAATCTTTATCTCGTTGTACTTAAAGAGACCATCGCCAGGTGCTGGCAGGCCAATCCTGGGCAGCTTGTACCACCATTGATATGTAACATACCACGTAATGACCGCAGCTGCGCCACCCAGGAATTTCTCGATCATAATGTGATAGTAAAGCATTGTTGACACTAACATGATATCCCACAGTAGCTGCTGCAACGTCATTGCCACGAAAAGACCACGTAGATACGGCGTGAGTGCCCGGTGAGCCTTCTTCAAGAACCCCAGATCATCATCTGAGAGATTACGTAACGGGCCAGTGCTAGTCTCAGTTGGCACAGACCGCGTATGCTCTTCTCTCATTATCAAATCCTTGATACCCTCCCATCCTACCAGAGAGGAACCTTCTTCAGCAAGAATGAGGCTTGAATAAATTAAAATAAATGTATGTCCAGATATATCAAGGCCACTCCAAAATCTACCTGACTGCAAACACTTTGCCTTAGACTGCATGTGAATGTCACGGGTGCCTAGACATCTGCCATAGTTGATCTCAATGTAATTGAACAGCTTTGTCCAAATCAACCAGGCACAAGTGGCAAGCATAACGCGGGCTAAGTGTCTCAGCAGAATCGGTCGACGGCCACAACCCAGCGTGTGCGCTGTCATGACGACCCAAGGTACAATTATGGACAGCAACCAGCCCCAGCCCCACTTGACGAAGTACTGATTCAGGGCATTGTCGGATCTGGAGAAATAGGTACGCGGCATTGTGATGAAATCTGCGATCAAAGAGACGATGAATATCGTGCCGCAGTAGATGGCCACCTTGAGCCGGGTGTCGAACAGCAGGGACTTTTTGCAAACGTGTAGCAGCATGGTGACCAGGATGAGGCCGATCGAGCTCGGTGCTGCGGTCGGTCGAGTGCCACCACGGTCCTCCTGTTGCGTGTTGCTCGGCCGAAAGTTCATCCGGCTGCCCGAGCGTGGACCAATGCCGGAGTAACCGGACGAGCCGGGGTTCCCGGACGACGTGTGGATGCTGCGTCGCTTACCTGTCGCCATCACGTCTCGATTTCGGTTATCGGTAGTCGACGTCACTTAGAACCATCGCACTGAGCTAACTTCTTGGGTAAGGAAGACGTATATCGTCTTGTGGAGGTTTCCAGCGTTCGACTGACTGTCCCAAATCCTTTTGCTTTCTCAACTGTCGTGGACTCCGAGCAATCTGCTCCGTCATCCACTGGTTGACCCTCTCCCCACCTCGTTATTTTGCATCACTATGTATACCATGTCCTTTGCTCCCAGGTACTACTACCTAGGTTCTTCTATATGTAGAATATAAAAGTGTGGAATGTGTCTGCTCTTTGCAATATACTATTAAGTATTTCCTGCGTTTGAAATGAGACAAATGTATAATTAGAGATCATAGAGAAAAAGATAGAGAAAAAACGGTAAAAAATATAAAAAAATTCGATCATAACGAACCTCATGACGTTTGCTCATGTGGCGATCATAGACGCAGTAAACGTAGCTACCCAACTCTTAAAGAAAATTGTAAATTACAGTTTCCTGTCACTACGTAGATTATTTCTTCACATAGGGTGCATTCAGAACAACAACCGCTCACTAAGCGCTCAGTGAGCTCTTTCATTTCATCTTCAAATTATGATTTTGAAGTTTACAAGTTTACAAGAGAAGTGAATGGAAAAGTATGAACTGAATGTGATCATTATTCATGCGATATATGGGATATAGCAGTAAAGCAGAAAATATATGTAATGTTTTACTTAAACTATTGACGAGCAGTGTCTTATTTGGAATTAAGAATTCAAATATTAATCAGAGATATTAAAAAATAATTGTTAAATACAAATTCAACTGTAGAAAAAACACCACACGGTATGAACGGTATGAACGCACCTTCAATGCGTTCCAAAACTTATTTCTTTCTTGACGTGTTCGCAAAACTTTCTTGTTAATATAAGCGCGATAAATCTCGTTTTTGCATATTTTACTTTCAACCTATCAGAAATGTATTGTGGAATACACAGTTTCTGATAGGTTGAAATTCTTATTCTCTGCTCTCTGTTCCTTTCATTGCGCGGAGCCCCTTAAGGTGCAGCCACAATAGAAGGTATAAGGAATTAGAAATAAGAAATAAGGCTTTCAATCTATCAGATATTGGATACACTGGAATATACGGTTTCTGATAGGTTGGAATCCTTATTCCTTCTATTGTAGCCGCACCATTATATTTCCACAATAATCCTGACAGGAACGAACGAAGGAAGGAAGAGAAAGAGGGGTGAACCCCGCGACTCACGCCGGGACGCGGAGTAGATTGAGTGAGATTCGAGTGAGCGTCGTGAACGATTGTTGATCAGACCCCCCCCGAGTTGTTTGCGACTCTCCGTTGGAATCGAGTGTCTCTGAGAGAGGAGAAGGAAACAGAAGCGTAGTGTCGCCTGTCGCTGTGACAACTCGCGAGTGGAGAAGAAGGAAGAGGCACAGAGAGGAAGAGCCGAAGAGGAGCAGTAACAGGTGGAACAGGTAACAACAAAAAGTTCATTGCTCGAGAATCTGCGCGTTTCGCGAACGCCTTCGCGCCGCTCGAGGGAATTAACGTTCGCTCGCGTGCGTGGAATCGTTTTGCGAGTACTCGAATACGCCCGAATCGCACCGTTCTCGTTTCTCGGCTCTTCGAACGATCGGAGTCGCACGAAGTCGACGTGAGTTGACGACGAGGCGAGGCGATGCGACGCGACGCGACGCGACGCGACGCGACGCGAGGTACAACCTAGTCGATATTCACGCTAATTTAATGCGTAGCGTAGACGCGACCGTCGGTCGGCCTCCGTTTCCATCTCGCCTGAGCGAGATATCGTTTTGACCAATTTTCACGACCGACTCGAGTGACGGAGAGGATTGACGGAAACGAGGACGATCGACGGAAACTTCTTTCCCTCCCATGTGAGTCTCGCTGCCTCGCGAGTGGAATCTGTGTTGTGGAGAACTCATTTGTGACGTTTTGCATTTGTCTATGTTACAATTTCACCGCTCGATCGCAATCAGGGAAATTACGTTACACGCCCGTACACAGGTGACGCGTCTGGTAAAATCCATACGTCCAAATGAATTGAATTCTTAATTCCAAATAAGACACTGCTCGTCAATAGTTTAAGTAAAACATTACATATATTTTCTGCTTTACTGCTATATCCCATATATCGCATGAATAATGATCACATTCAGTTCATACTTTTCCATTCACTTCTCTTGTAAACTTGTAAACTTCAAAATCATAATTTGAAGATGAAATGAAAGAGCTCACTGAGCGCTTAGTGAGCGGTTGTTGTTCTGAATGCACCCTATGTGAAGAAATAATCTACGTAGTGACAGGAAACTGTAATTTACAATTTTCTTTAAGAGTAACGCGAGATATTCCTCACTTAGATATTGAAGGAGCAGTGGCAGCTCCTTGAGTTAAACATTTTGTTATTTTCAACTTCCGTTTCAGTTAAAATGTAAATTAATCCATTTCTGTGGTTAGTGTGAAGATAAACAACGTCCTTATCAATGTTATGCACTTACAAGTAAATGATAAACTAAATTTCAGTCAAATTTACTTCTTAGTACACACGATTGGATTCCTGTACATTTTTTTTTCTTCGAAAAACTAGAAGCATCAAGTAATTAGTGGTAACATTTTTATATAATTGTTTTAAATACACAATCTCGTAATATATTTTACAATCTCGTAAATATTTTCTAAAGATGTTAAAGTGTAAGAATCATTTAATAATTTTTGTATATTTATTAAGATGATGAAAATTAACTTAAGACACGGATAATCCATTGCGTGTAGAGTCTAATTATCGTGAATTATCGTGAATTATCGGTCGAGAAGTTATCGTGTGTATTAAAAGTTTATATATTCTTTTCTTAAATTGTTTAACTCCATTGTTTTAGTCAAGTTAATGATATATTGAGTACATGTAGTTAACGACTTATATATATTATTAAAAATAACTCAAATTGAATATAATTTGATATTATGAATTTAACGATGCTTGAAATAATGTTAGATTAATTCGAGATAATGTGAGTGCTTTCTATCTAAAGATACAAGTCGACATAGACATTCTATTTTTCTTAACATTCCAGTAAGTAACAAAGATAGAACGATATCTGTGTCGATTTGTGTCACTAAATGGAAAGTATTAATCGCTGCGCGATTCTTGAAACCTTCCTTTTCGAAGGCGGCATATTTTTATCTCAAATAAAAATCTAGGCAAATAAAAATAAGCAATATTATTATTTGCTTACTTTTTGAAGCTCAGCACTCTGCACAATATTTTTATTTTATTTAAAACATTTCGTATCATTTGTATTTCAATAAAGTTATTATTAAGTTTCACTATTAAATTATTAATAAAATTATTGATAAAATTGATTAATATTTTATTATTAAATTTACAGAGAGTTATGTTAAATCTGACTTTTTAAATAATTAGAATAATTTCATTCAATTAACGGAATGACTGTCTAAATAAATTCCAGAGCGTTAATATTTAAATGTAAAAAATCAGATTATGAATGCCCTAGCTTTTAAAAACTCATAAGAAGTGTCATTTTAATAAATTACCTAAATCAATTACAATTCCGGAAAAGTTCTGACAGTTTAATTATCGAATCGAGTTTTATGAAAACGAGAGAGAGAGAGCAGATTTTTGGAAATCGATCAATCTTAAAGGATAGGTCATCCGATATGGCGTCGCGTTCGTCGAACTTTGACATCTCCATTCAAGTGAGTCGTTTAGATTAGTGTTCCTCCTATCTCCTTGCGACAACAATATTAGTTCTTTGCTCACACGTGTTTGCACATGTGTTCCATCTCTACGATATTCACTAATATCTCCTTACAGCTGCAAAACAAGACATGGTTTCGGGTCTTTAAGATCCGCGGTTCTCTGGAGTGCCTTCGATCCAACTTAATTAACCTCGCTTAACTTAATCGTCAATCAACCCTTTATAAGGCCGTGTGTTACTTGGAAAAGTGTATCTAAATTTTTTAAATATAACTCCCGATAATTTAATTCAGTGAAAACGCAACCTGTGGGCCGCATGTGGCTCACTTGTAAAGGATATCCAGTATTAATTATATGGGAAATTGGATTTCGGTGAAATGTATTGATTTTTACATATATCATAATGTGGTGAATAAAAAAAATGTTATATATATATATACTGAAAAAAAATTACTGAATTTTATTAAATATTTGTTTGTATAACTTTTTAAATTATGGTGTATTAAAGATGTTCTGTGTAAGCACAAGTTTTGATACGTCATAAAAGTTTTTGAGCTATGTATTGTATATACGTTTTGTGTTCATTGGTATCAAATTTTCTATATAATTAGTGTGGAGTCCTTTTTTGCAATTTAATCAATTTTTTTATTTGTTGGAAAGATAAATTTTTTTACAAGCTATAAAAAAATCCGGTTAAAAAAAATTAATTCGCAGGTAGAACGAATTATATAATTAAAAGTTTCGCCGTAAGCGAAACTTTCCTATTGGTTTAATCGATCGTCGTTTCTGTCATTAAGTTAGTTCGCCGATATGGCACTATAATTTTATTCTGATGATGGCACTGTAATTTTATTCCGATGATGGCAAAAAGAATCGCGTTACGTACGCTTATGACGCGTGAATAATAATATAACGGAATTCATCGATGAAGTATGAAATGTGGAATTCATAAATGCATTATGCGTCATTAATAATGCAATACCAGACCAGAAATGAATTTTTTCTTGAAAGATAAAAAATGATTAATTATGTTAAATGCTGAAGAACGACATTAATTTGGAGCAAATTTAACTTTTTAAAATTTATGATAACATAAATCTCCTGTTAATATATAATAATATCGATAATACTCAATATAACTAAATTCTTTTCTCCGAATTAATTCTGTATGGATGTCAAGGTATTAAAAAATAATTTTTTTATTACAATAAATATATTATAAGATAATGAGATGTGTGTATGTGTGTACGTTAATATTTTATTGACTATAAATTATTAACTAAATTCTTGTCTCTGAATTAATTCAGCATATACGCCAAGTTATTAAATAATCATTTTTTTATTATAACGATGCAATATAATATAAGACATTAATGATGTTTTAATATTTATTATGTAATTATTAAATATTAATGGTAAATTCCGGGGATTTTAGGGATTAGCGTTGCATGCTCGATAAAACGCGATGCCTGCCGCGTTGCATGAATTTATAAGCATTTTCGCCCCATCTTTTCCCATCCGCATCGTGGGAGGACTTAACCACGTGCACGGCCGCACCTCACGCTGTCGCTCGCCACGAACTGTCACCGTCTATTTCCAGGCGGGATGACCTCACACTGCGAGATTAAGTAATTCCCGCGGCACGCGTCTCGAATGACATAATAAACGGGATGCCGCGGTCTGTAACCCGAATCTCCCGAGAGCATCTTCAAGAGGCTTGCGATCTCTTAGACGGACGCTTTCACAGTTCGCTCACAAATGTTGCTTTTTCGTTTAAGAAAAGATGTTTTTTTTTTTTTTTTTACCTCAAAAGGTCTGCTCTAGATTGCACTAGAATTCTCTTTCTTGCTTTTGTTAAATGTCAAACGTTGGACACTTAGATATTAAAGGAACAATGGTAACTCGATTCCTTGAATTAAACAACATTATAAACATATTTTTATACTTTCACATGTGAAAAAATCTCAATCCATTTCTGTAATTAGTCTCAAAGTAACACATTCATATTAATGTGCACCTAGTAAGTAATAAATTAAATTTGAGTCAAATTTAATATATTTTCTTGATTTAAATCATTTAATTTCATTGTTTTAGTTAATTTAACAATATATGGAAACGAGTGGCGGCGATTTACAAAAAAAGAAATGAATTAAAAATAATGAACGAAAAAATTGGGTGTAAAATTATAATTACGAATTGAACAGTGTATACTTATCTCACTATACTTAAATTCCAAAGTATAGGTGTACACTACTTTAGAACACCACAGAAAAGAGATTTGTAGAATAATCGCTCTAGGACATCCCGTTGAACGATTTTCGGAAAATAATTTCGTGACGTCGCGAGGGTTTTGGGATCACCAGACGCGTCGATCATCCGCATCGTTATCGTCGACGTAAACGAGTTTACGCCTTTTACGCCTGCATGATAGCTCTCGTAATCGATCCGCGATGGCGTTTTCATTTTCCCCGTCTCTCGACGTTGATTGCGGTGCATATCTCCGGCGACTAGCGTCCCCCTTGTCTCTCTTTCCCGCGCGTTATCTCATGGAGGACATTAATTGAATTTAAGTGCGGGAAATGAGGAAGAATCACATGTTCAGGAGTATGCGTGTGTCCTTCGTGTATGCATCGAGTTGACTGATACTTTGACGTATTACTGAAACTTTTAGATGTCTGCGATTTATGTCTCATTTTATTATACAGGGTGTATCTGAAAAGCGCCCATTAATCATACAGTGCTATTTCTAATAAAAGATTAAATTGAAAAGTCCTCTGCTATTTTACAATTTTCACAATAGTTAACGAGATATGAATTTTTAAAATTGCTGAGTAAATGGATAAAATCGATATATAAGACAATTTAAAAATATCTTTTAATGTTCTTTGTGAAATATTTTAAAGATGTTTCTTAAAGAACTCTCAAAGATATCTTAAAGTTGTTTTATATGTTGATTTTGCTCATTTTGCTCATTAGATGACTGAAAAAAATATTGCGAAAATTGCAAAATGTTAGAGGACTTTTCGACTCAGTTTTTTTTATTAGGAATAGAATTATATGATTAGTGGGCGTTATTTCAGATACACCCTGTGTAATAGCATTATTTATAATGCGAGCATTTTGAAAGATAAACAGATCAATAAAATGAGATGTAATAAAAATTGATGAAGATATAAAGATATAAATAAATGTTCTCTGATATTGTCAAAAAAATAATATACGAAAATTCGATTAAAAAAAATTATTTTATAATTAGAAATATAAAGAAAATAAGAAAAAGTTTAAAATTGTATAAATAAAATTGAGAACTTTATAAAAATGTGATTAATCGTTTGGTTTTTGAGAAAGGTCTGAGAAAGTAAAATAATATTATATACATATAGTAAAGAGTGTATGAGGCAGTACACGATCTGACAATAAAGTTTTCAGACTGCAGCAATGAAAAAATAAAAACATCTCAGATAATAAATAGTCATATTTTATCTTTCAAAGTTCTCCGTGATATATACTTCATACATTTTCTTTCTTTGGTACAAAGCTTCAAAATATTTGTTAAAGTCCATAATTGGAATGCTATTCAGAACACTTATCACATTTCTCAGAATATTCTCGACTTCTTGAAAGTATTTAGCTTTCATGTTTTTGAGCTTTTAGGAAACAATATGAAAGCCGAAAAAACCAGATCCGGCTGACAGAATAGTTAATTAATCTTAATAACCTCTTTCTTGACCGAATTAAGTTATATAATAACATCCCTGTATAAGGGAATTATTGTTTTTCTGAATTATCTGTTATCTATAAGCTATATATATAATTTATAAGAATTTAATAAAATTTAATATTTCATGATATGTACGAGTATAGTTAATATAAAGTTTACGGCGAAATAGCCGATTGTGTCGTTGTCAGGAATAGACGAATAATAGTTCCCAGCAAAGGAAGTCATCAATTGACTAGATGCAAATACACGAAGGCATATTTGCGAGACACGGCGTTGTATCGCAATTCATACGTTTAATTATAAACAGACAGCAAGCTGTTTGGGCATAATCGATAGCGCTGGATAGTAAATATCAGAGCGTGTGCTATTTTCTCCGACATTCGCACGAGAGCATCTCCGATGCAGAAGTTACATAAGCACGTCCTTAGAATGTTTTTTTTCTGCAGAAATAGTTTTGCATCTCAAGTGGCCGGTCTAATGTCCGTTTTCTCCAATATTATAGATAACCCTCCGTCTCCAATCTAGGTTTTTTTTACACAAACAAATTCAAATTTCACTCCCAAATTTCTTTGAAATAAAGAGAACCGTGGAAGTCAAAATTTTTCTTTCTAAAATAACCAAACCTATTTGATAATGTAATGGAGATATTGAAAAGTAACCCGGAATTTTTTTACATTTTTTGAAATTTTAGAATAATAAAAAAACTTGGTAATAAAAAGACTGGATAAAAAAAGGCCAGGTTGCAGACAAAGGATTAATCTCTGTTCAACTTACTTTTTTTTCTAATTTTTAGAACTAGGAAAAAATGAAAAGCAAATTAAAAAAACCAAAAGTTAAAATTAAATTTACTGATAGAAATACCACTCACTCGCAATCTTTATTCTTCCCGATATAAAATATTTTTAATTGAAGATCGATACATTTATTTACACTAGATTTATCTAATTCTCAAGATGAAATCTTTGAAAAGCTTGAAGAAGAGCGCTTTTCAAGCATTCGCTCGGAAATCGCAAATTTAACACGCTTTGCGTTTGACAAACGCCATTGGATCTTTATTTTAAGGTCCATCTTTTCTTCATCCCCGCTTTCGCGCAGGTCGGTCGATGCTCGGTCGTTCATTTATTTCACTTGAGACGTACCCTTACAAAGAATCGCCGTCGTACTTGTACGTATCAGATCAGGTGGCGGCGACTCGCGAAGCAAGTAGAGATATCCATTACTTACTACATGTTGTTTTCGTTGCGTTACAGTTTTAGAGTAACCGGAGATGATGGATCAAGGTTTCCCAGGGCAGCATACCACCACGACCACCGTGACGACTACTACCACGACGACTCAGCCCAATATACGGTTCGATCCGTCATATGCGAGGACATTGCCCGGCATACTAAAAATCGTACAAGTGGTGAGTGCGACACACATTCATCCTTCGCTTGTATAATTTTACAGTAATTTTGTCAAGCGATTCACGAGAAGTGCTTTTAGTATTCGATTTAATAGACACTTGTAAGTGAGTTGCTTGACAAGTCTCAGTATACCGTTATTAAGAGATTTTGAATCATAAATTAATTATTAAAGTTCAACGTGAAAGATACTAAATTGATAAAGATATAAACTTCTTATATTTGAGTTTCTGAATTTCTAGAAAAAAAATGCTTGCAGGTAAAAATATTAATTAGTCGAAAAATGATCCAGAATTAGACAATTAAAGGAGACATTTAACGCTTGGTTCGGTAAATGTATAGCATTGTGTACAAAATACACGTTCACCGTGAATTACAGCGGCCGGTATAAGGCCAGTTGCGTCACGGGCTATAATGGATTCTTAAATCTCTCACGACGGTTACAAGAGCCCCGCGAAGCGCTTTGTATTTGTGCACAATGCGTGCTTGCTCAGCTGCGCGACGAAGAATTTTCAAGAATGATAATCGCATTGGGGTCTTCTTTCAGGCACTAAATCTCTTAGGATTTATATGCATAACGGTGTCGGTACACAGCAGTCACAGCCGGGGAGGATGGTTCAATACCGTGGCCATGGGCGGCTTCTGGTTCACGGGCATCCTTCTTGTTCTCTACTTGTTCCACATTGTGGAGAAATTCGCCAGGATCCCTTGGCTTAAAATTGTAAGTCACTGATAGTGCTTCGTATCGTGTTGCTAATCGACTACCTCTTGATTGTAAGATCCTTTATTTTGTTTGTGCAAAGGCGCGTTTAAAATAAACGCAAATAAGAGGGAGCGAGGGAGTAGTATAGAAAACAGGTCGTATTCGATAATACCGGTATAACGCGGATACATGAGTGTAATAAGAGCAGGGAGTGAAAGCCCACTAGAAAGTTTATACGCGCTAAGAATGTAAAAATCGATTCGTTGCTCTGATTTTTATACTCACGAGTGAACGATCGATCGCGAGCAACATAACGGGAGCGGGTAGTTTTCGTCTATGTTGGGCCAAAGATCATTTATAATCGGGTTGACCTTTTAAGAATGCCGAGGTTACATGGTATTACGTAGGCGTTGTAATGTCGTATAACATCTCGATCTACAGATTACGCGTTTTATAACCTCAGCCGCGCACGAACTCAGTTTTTATCGCTATCGATTGAAGATGTTCATCTGTATGCTACAACTTGATACATGTAATTTCAGGAATTTATATTCTGTACGGTATGGACCCTTTTCTATCTGCTGGCCGCTTCCCTGGCAGCTGACTTCGCACGTTACACAGAGGCTTTCGGTGTTGCTGCGGTAAGAATTCTTTTGTACGTCTTTTGAACAGCATTGTTAAGTCAACGCAAGTGTCAAAAAAACGTCAACGAAGACATTCTAATTCTTCTAATAGAAGAAAAAGAACATAAGTCGTTGTAAAATAAAGAATTTTTAAAAATATAAAAATCGTTTAAAATATTTTGTTGCTGTAAATATTTTTAAAGCTTTTTTTATTCTTCTCAAAATAGCCAGCAAACGAATATACTCTTCTGATGTTTAATATTGAAATTTATTTACAGTTCTTCGGATTTTGCGCAATGGTGGCATACGGTTACGATGCTTGGCTGAAGTTTAAGGCGGTAAAGAGCGGGGAGTTGGCGCAGGGCCAGCACACACCGAAACAAATGTCCACCGTCACCAGTCCGGCGTATTAGACATCCAGGAGAGAAAAGGGCCCATGGTAGGATGGACCATATCGATTGATCAACTGGATCGATCGACACATATCGTTACCTTTGTGCGGGGCCAGTCCTTTTTGTAATTCCGGTGCGTTTCTCTCCCACGTTCCTCTCACATGGAACGTCAATGGCACGCACGATGCGCGTGCGTAGCGCGTGCTCGTGCGTATGTATGTTCGTTTGTCCACGCCCGCGCACATATATTCGATTTTTTTTTGTCTTTTTTTTTGTACTCTGTAACAAGGCAATAATCTACACTACGCCGTAGTATTAACTTATATTCTAATAAGAAGAAGAGAGCAACGTGACCGCGTGCGCGCGTTATTCGAACAACGATTGTTAATATTTTGTAATAATGTTTGTCGCGTTTTTGCTTTCGATCGACTGTTATTTATGCAATGATGTACGTGTACATGTATATATCTATATACGCATACACAAAGTCTGTAAACATTGTTGAATCTCCGTATCTTAAATTATTGTTGGAACCAAGGCGACGCTTAAGCATCGTGGTGGTGGAAAACTATGATGCTCAGGCAGATTTTAGCGCGATATTGAGTGCCGTTGCGAATGCTAGAGCTATTTTAATCCTCTGGGTTCTTGTTCACAATCGGACCGGTCAATTTTATCTTCAGTGATTGTTTTCTATGTTTTTGATAATGAGACATTTTGAATTTTCATTGATTTCTGTTAAGTATTTATTCTACCAAGTATTTATATATTTAAAAAATTCTCTATCTAAAGAATTTAAATTCAAGAGAAATGATTGAATATTTCAGGTGAATGAATGATTAATGGAGAGCGTTATTTTTGTGTAAAATGATAATCCAAGAGTAGTATTTTCGGCCGTTTGCTAGGACAGAACATTAAAAAAATTAAGACGCTGAGAGTTTTTCCCCTTTATCGTCGTATGTAGTCTTCGTAGACTGTCATTTAGATTTCTTAGATTGTTCAATATTTCGCTTCGTAAGCTCCATCACATAGAGGGATCAAGAGTGCAGGCTACGACTGCGCAAATTGTACAGAGGGACGTAAGAAAATAATGTAGCGTGATCACATATACACACACAAATAATACGTTACTTGGCTCGCGATGAACATATCTGCTGTATTCGTCATATCGGATCATCATATCGCGTTACTGGGTACGCATAATCTTGCAGATCTGATGCTCACGAGATTTTCTCTATATTATGAATAATTTGTTACAATATATCGAAGAGTAGTACACTCTTTGTTGCAACTCGCGTAAATTGTATATATTTATTAGTTTTGTTACCTTTATTCAAGTTCGAACCTATACAGGTACAACATCGATATGTACACAACACGGTATATACTTGTATCAATGTCTAGTTAAAGATCTGACGTGGATATTATTATACATAATAATGATCGACGAAATAAAGTTTCAACGTCGAAAAATGTATTCAACGAAATAAAACATTGATTGTTGTTTCCTGGATATGGAATTCGGTTCGCTTTCGATTCCTTTTCAATCAATGTGAGACGAATGAATATTTCACCAAGTTAATATTTTACGAACAAATAAGATCACGCGAATTAGATATTTGTGAATGATTTTTTTATTTCCGTTAAGGGTTACCTTACGATTTTAAGTCGTTTCACTTACATAATTCTGTCACTTATGTATTTCTATCATCGTAATGAATATTGTATGATCAATATATTGACGATCAATATTGATTTAGATTAAACGAATTTCTTATCGCTTAGCGAGCTATATTATAGAGAATTATCTCGAGTTCAATGTAACTTTTGGAGATAAGATCATTTATAATGTTATTATAATATCTCAATTTGTTATTTTATTTATCAAGTCTAATTTACAACTAAATAATCTTACATGGAATTATGCGTGATTTGTATCGCTAATATCTCGATATCTTAATTTATTTATTTAATTCTAGTTGTTTATCCTAAGAAACGCATGATTTTTTTACGTTATGAATTACGATTACGCGTTAAATGCAATAGGGGTGATGGCGAATGTGCGAAATGCGAGTCCCGATTCCTTTAATTTCTGTATTGGAACTGAGGCCGGCGCGCCTGCTTCTTACCCATCGACGAGAGATCGATGGTCTTCCCGTCCGGGAGTACCAGCTTGTTTTCTTGATAATCCACGAAGCCATCTTCCTCCTCTTCCCGGTCTTGCTCGTCGCACTTGATTCCCATCTCGTACGTGTACTCACGTCGGATACCGTCCGGATCGATGTATCCGTACTTACCGCTCGTTATACAATCCACGCCGATCGTCTCTTCCTTGTACGATCCGTCATCGTTCTCGAAACCCCACGTGATGGAACCGTCTGCATTGTCGTGCCGGTATCGCCTGATAATCTACAAAATATTATTCGTTATGTCGGACATTGGAAAATTTTTTTCAAGAGAGAATCCTGTTTATAGATTTCTCTTTACTGATGTCTACATATGATGTCTACGCACTACAAACCATTAAAGCCTATTTTAGAAGATCTGTAGTTTGCATCGGCTTTCAGAATACAATTCTATTTATAATTTCAATATCTTTATGTATGCATTTTAACATATATTTTATTATTTACAAACATTCCATTGATTCTTTATATTTTGTATATAGCGTGTAAAATAGAATTTTACTCGGAATTCTGATTGTTCGAAGTGATTTTAAAACTCGTTTATAATAAGCGTATAAAAATGGGCATTTCACAAATTCGACTAGAGACCGTTGTGTAACGGGGCATGAACAGGTTTTATCTGATCGCGTTTATGCATTATGAGTTGTGCGACGTTAAGTATCTCAAAACAAACAAAAAAGAGCATGACGGGGTCAAATGATTCCGGCTTTCACCTTTCAATTTCGAAACTATCAATTTTTTATACTCTTGGGCTACGTTCCAAAACTTCCTCTCTGAGGAAGATTTTACTTTATATGCTACAGTGTACGTTACTACATACTTCGAGTAAAATTTTCCTTAGAAAGAAAGTTTTGGAACGTAGCCTTAGATTATATGATTTGATTGATCTTTCGATTGCGTGATTTGCGATTCATATTTTATTCCTATCTATATAAAATTATTACACAAATCGACACAAGTCAATACAAGTGTCGGTCTATCCGTCACTCTCTAAATGTCAACAAGGATAGAACAACGCTTGTATCGACGTCATCAAATGGAAAGCATCCAATATTAAGTGAAAATTGACCGAGGAATATTCGAACACAAATTCATGAAGAAGGTCATATTTGATCAAGACTAATCTTATTTATTTTATTAAGCATTATTGACCAGCCTTTATTGAATATGGTCTTCTTCATGCATTTGTATTAAAATTATTTCGTTATGAGATAAGAACTTATTTTAGTTAAAGTAATATTCTTTTCAGTCCGTTGTCTCTTGTCGGAACGTGGCGAGAATAATTGACTATGATTGATATCAATTTTTTATAACTTAAGACTTTATAAGCTTTGATAATAGCTTATTGTGTTAAAGCCCACAAGAAGTTTATTCGCGGTCTCGGGGAAGATGTTTTATAGCCGGGCCTACCTGAGCTACTGGCTTCTTGCCGCGAATTTCGTAAGCTTGAGACGGTTTCACCGGTTTGGGCGGCGGCTTGATTGGTTGCTGGAACGTGATGTCATCGATGATCTGTTTCCTCGGGGCCTTTGTGGGCTTTTGCGTCGGGCGATATTGAATGGGTGGCGGTGGCGGATGTGTCGGACGGTATTGAACGGGCGGTGGCGGTGGAGGTGTCGTGGGACTCACCCTGACACTCGTCGGTGTCACTTGGGGTGGACGATACGCCAGCTGTCCTGAGGCCGCTGGAGGTGCTCTTGGTGGATTTGGCGCCGCTCGCGGTATCTCTTCACTTAGATCCTCCACGCTATCCTGGCTCCTGATCTCCTGACTCTCACGCGAGTCCTCATCCTCGCGGATGGTATCGCGCGACAGATTCTCCTCCTCCTCGGGTTCCTCGTTCACCGGTTTCACATGTGGCGCGAACGAAGGCGTGGCTACCGGCCGGAGAGGACGGAACGTACCGGACGCGTCGTCTCCGGGGCCTCCCCGGGGTCTAGAATTTTAGCGATTTCTTCAATTAACGAGTCATCAAGTACATGTGCTTACGCGTTATAAGGAAATTTACGTGTAACTCTCACAGATATTTAATTATTTTTAAGTCGCTTAGATTATATCGATCACACTTAATGAGACGTAGTAGTTTACTTTTTAGAAAATGCAAAAAGTGGAATATGTGAAAATGCCAAGACTATATTTTACTCTTTACCATTTACAACGTTAGACATGTATTTACATACTTACAGAGCCGCTCACGTGGAACGGTATTCGGACTTTCTTGTTCAATTTGCATGGCTGCAGTCCAGAAGCGATAGAATCATATGTTAGGATTGCGTAATTCTGTTGGCTATTCTTAAATGCACGTCGATAATTAAAAAACACGTCGCGCTTCCTACTTGGTGCAATGTTCGCGGACGTTGCAACGAAACTTAAGACCCGTTTAGACTAATTAACAACAGCGCGTGCAGGTTTATATTCTGCATCTTTCGAACAGATATGCGCGTCGCCCAAACTGGTTTTCCTGCCTTTCCAATAGTTCGAATAGTTTACTCGCGCAGTCAGATTATGCGGACACTTTTAATACGCGATTTATTTATATTCGTTGCACCTAATTTTTCCAACAAGGTCATATTCTAATGGATATATTAAAAAAAGCAAAAAATCTTCAGAGATTCCGCGGACTATGTCATAGATAGCCATATTTATCAAAAACATATTTATCAAATTTAAGAAAAGACATTTAATAACATTATAATTTATTAAAGCCTATCTGAAAGTCTTATTCATTTTCATCAAATTCTTCCAGTCTCTACACAATTAATTATCCCACATTTGGACCAAGTATATGATTAATTAGTTATATGATTAATGACTAAAATATTATTTTAAGGATAGATCGATTCATATGTCACGAAATTTGAAGTGTTATTTAAGAACAGATAATTATGAAAAAAGAATTTTATCAAAATTAATTTATTAAAGCAGATCTGAAAGTCTGCTCTATTTAAACTTTCCTGAATGCTATATGATTAATATTATTATCTATATGTATATTATTCCTAAGTACATATCTTAAAGTATATTATTTCCTAAGTATGTCCCTGTAAGAATATTATTAATCAGAGTATTACTTGAAGGAGATTGGTCGACGAAATCGTTGATTGGGAAACGCCGGTCCGGTACCGCCTGGTCGAGGGGGTAATCTTTGATAACGATTCGCTCGTATCGGGATCGGTGCTCCTTTTGGCCCATCCTGAATCTGTGCCGTGCAGACCGCGGCGACGCACGCCAAGAACTGGAAAATTTCTTAAATTATACATTTATAGATACGTCATTCTTTAATTATACAATTATATATTATTCTTTAATTATGCAATTATGTATTATTTTTCATTTCTCGATTGCAATCTTCTGGCTATATATAATATTTGTGCTGGAATTATTACGGAATAAAGGATAATTAAGGGTAGATGTTGGCACATTTTTATCGTTTAAGATTCTGTAGTTCAAACCAAACCATGACAAGCTCATTTATAATTCAATGATCCGCATAATAATAATTATTATTTTTAATTTTACCAATAAAATTTGTGGAAATTCGTTCTTTCCTGTTATATGTATTGTTATATCTACTGATATTATTGATTTTGTCCCTCCGCAAAGTCTAAAATATTTAATTAAATATTTAAGAATAATTTAATTAAAAATAAAATATTTAATTAAATCTCTCTCTCTCTCTCTCTCTCTCTGGAGCTATTTTTATAGAAAAATTTTAGCAATTTCCGATTTAATTGAAGACATACCATTGTTACGAGAATCATCGATAATCATAATACTCGAAAAAAAGAATTATTAACTACGATGATTGCTACATGGTATGTTACCGTTATATTACTATATTTTTCGATATTTCTTAGAGGAAACGCGATAATGAACTACTATCTGCCGCGCTCTTGAAATAGTTCTAATTATCCGCACACAATTCATGTCTCGTGATTTCTCCAAAGAAAAATAACGAAATACACCACCGGATATCAACCGGCGGTCGTTAAATCTTTACCGGGTTTTCACTTATAATTCCATCGGAGATTTAAGTACGAGCATTTTTGTGCAGCTGCGCTAAGTGTGTATACAACGCTAATAATAGCGATCGTTAGTGAAATGAAAATAAAGGTTACGCGTGATATCGAGATAATAGAATCAATGAACGCCAATGGCAACGCCATGAGCGTGTAACGCGTTACGCGAAACACGTTCCGGATCGCATCGGTATTATTCCGGTTTGCAGTCCGCATTACGAGCACCGGCGGTGCCGGTCGCTTGTGTACGCAAAATCGGCTGCGTCTCGCGTTCAAGAGAAAAGAGAAAGTGATTCGATTCGGCCTTAAGTCGTAAGCACCACATGCAGGCATCTCGCATATAAGTAACGCGCGTAACTGTTTAATCGGCATGACATTTAAACGACGTTCGCGTCAACCGGCTCGCTGAGGACGGGAAGTGCGAAAAGTGGATGGACGTTATACGTGCGTTGCGTTGAAAAGTAGAAACCGCAATGGAAATTAAAGTAACTGTCTATCGACTGTTTCACATTCATCGTTATTCTCATTGCAGAAATCGAATTAATTCCATTTGCCATTATTGCGTGAGACGACGGAACGATCATTAAGTAATAATTTTCATTTGTCTTGTAATATGATATAACAAGACGACAGAAACATTCATTGCTTATTGCTTAATATCTTTTATCTAAAAACTTCTCACTTAGGTTTCTTTAGGCCTATTTATGATGTATCCGAATCTAATTCTACCTTATCATTAATCGAAGTAAATTTGTTAAAACATTTCATTTTAAATAATTTATAATTCGCATCCAAGAATTCAAGATATAATTCTACAATTTTATATGCTAGATCTTTTAATAGATCTATGCATACGTACATACTCTCTAAATTCGTCAAAGTGGAATCTCATTTTGAAGAGTGAAAATTAATCCAATGTTAAAAAAAAGAGTAGGTGAATTTTCGATCTTTAAGACTGAGATTTCACACACTCTCCGACGCGAGATTTTCACTTTAAAAGTTTTAGAGAGTATGTATATATATTAGAATACATATCATGACATGTATTTTAATTCTTTAAAAGCATTAAACCTACTTTGGAGTTCGAACGATTGAGAATTCGCGAAAGTTTCAAGACATAATTTTATTTATAATTTTATACGTCAAATATATTTCGACATATTTCCCTATATATTTTATATACATGAAAAAAAAAAACAAATTTTATGAGATATCTACAAATTATGTAGATACAGTTTGAAAATAATTTTATCAGACTATCAAAATAAAACTCAAGCATGATAAGCATGCTGCATAAATTTTGACATTCTAATAAAGATTAAGCTATACAATTATTTGGACAGTCCAATAAAATTATTTTCAGATTTGCATCTAATTAAATTTTTTAATATTTTAGTAAAATTATTCCGCATATGTATCTTAATTATTCAAACGTTTTCCCTTACACGAAAGAGAGAGATTACGCGGTAAATAAAATTCTACCCGGCATTCTAATACGGATTTAGAGATCGTTTAAGTAGTAAAGTCAGTTCTTTAGGGCACATAAAATTGGAAACAGAATTTTATCACAATCTATGCCCATATAAAGTGAGACTAAGTTACCATAAGTTTTATCTAACTGATATCTAGAAACGGGTTCATGATCGAGCCATATCGACTGGAAATAGTGCATTAAGCAGATTTTAACGCATGCAGTCCATGTTGGAATGCACGGATAGTAAGACGAAAGAGGTGGGCAAGCCAGTAGTTAAGTCGGTGAATTCGTTTCTTAACGCTGGTTCCGAGTCGGAGCACGCACGTACCGGCTCGTTTACGCGGAATACAGCGAAATAATCTGTCCGCGACTTTCCTGTCGGGCGCTTTCACTCGCGCTCGCCAGACTCGTTGATTTTCGGCCTTCGCAATGTCGATCAGGACGCGCGGAATTCCCGATTCCTGAGCCACTTTTCGCCAAACGAAGGGCTAATCAGTCGTCAGACAGGAATCTAGCGAGGGGAACAACAAAGAATTCCTTGTCCTACGCAAGTCAACCCCGCCCTTTCGTTCGCCATATCTTGCGCAATGAAATTTTTTTAATGATCGATAAAAGCGATCGATTTAATTGCTTAAGAATTACTGATTACTGTTCGGATACACTGAAAAAAAAGTTTAAATCTTAACACATATTTCTTTGAGTACCAAGTAATTATTTATTTACTGTAAATAAATATTTACTTAATAAAAAAAATAGTCATATCAAAATAATGGTTTTTGTATCAAATTAATATGTTTACATTTAGTAGATATTTACTCAAAACTATTTAAACAAATATTTATTGAAATTTAGTAGCTTTTCATAGAAAATTTAAAGTGTTAACAAATTAGTTCCTTTTCATAAAACTCTTTCCTTTTTCTTTTAATATTTTTATTTTTTAAACTATAATTAGTAATACAATATATTGTTTGTTGAGAGAACACTCAATAAGTGCATCTAGTTTACATCTATTTTTCCCTGAAGTATTGAAGAAATCGCAAGTTAGAACTTGTTCGTAATGGCAAACTAGTATTCGCGATGTATATATTTGCGTTCTCTGTGTAAACTGAATTGCAACAGTCCTCTCTCTTTTCTGCCAATTGAATTATTTTACTTAAAAAAAAGCTCACGAGAATTATCTAAGTTCTGCATGCTTGGCAGACTCGTGGTGCCGGTATTTAAATATCCGTCGCACAGCCTGGCACATTCACATTGCTGAAATCTCGCCGTGCCACTTGAGGGTTAAAAGATGAAAGTGATCGAAACAGGTGGGGTCGTACGCGAAAGAAAGCGGACATAATTCGAGATGCGACGATACGCGCGAAAATAACAAAACAAGAAGAAATGATCGCAGTGGGTAAAAGAAATCGTATGTTGCTTTTTAACGGTGAACAACCTGTTATTTTTAATTATTATTTATGGTACCACATCAAAAGAAAAATTACTGTCGTTATATAATTTATTTCGTGTCGTGGTTTGAAAAGCAGACTCAACAGATATTAATTAATGATACGTTTGTAATAAAATATCATGTTACATAACTAAAATATTCAATAGATGTATTATGTAAGATTTGATTGCGTGAAGTAATATGATATCGCTGGTAATACATAAACAGATATATTTTGAGACAAGTGCAATTATCGAGATAATTTTAAAGCTATCACTGCATAAGCGTAATAATTTATTATATTAAAAGTCATAAAAAATAATCTCTAACAAGACATAAGAAATAATTATAAAAAAGCAACTAGTAAATTATACAAAAAAAAATTAATAAATTATGATAAATAAAAAATGATAAGAATATTTTGTAGTTAAACTAATCAATTCATCAAAAATTTTTCAATTTACTGTAATCCACGAATAATATTAAATAATTGAGTTCCTGAATAAAATTAAAAACATACAATACAACTTTCTCCACTTGATTATATCTCCATATTTTATTCTATGGTTTCTGTGGTTTATTTTATTCTAAAGGCTTTAAAAACCTGATTTTATGTGAAAAATATAAAAAATGATGCTCGAGAAAAATAAGGAATGCGTCAGAAATAATTGGACAGAAGGACCGAGAAACAGAGAGACATTTAAACATTCGCAAAACTAATTTCGGTTTTGAAGAAATTCGAACTGAAAGTTATTTTCGCGGATATTTTTCGCAGTAAACTTTTTAAAATACTCATTGCATTATTAATTAAATTGACAATCAATTTAATTGATGATGTTATTATTTTAATAATTTCAGTTTATAATTAAATCTAACAGTAATGGCGCGCAGTTTATACAATTGGAAGATATATTTAAAATTTACATATAAATATTAGTAGACACCAAGATCTATTTTCGATCGTATTTAACTCTTCTTCACTTACATCCACTTCTATCAGCTTAGATTAACTTTATTTTTTTCTACAAAATGTATATCAGAATTCTTGATGTATCACATCAGCCATGTTATTTTGTCAATTCTTGCTTTTCAGTAAAATGTAATTTTTTTGTATTAACATTTTAAAATTACAATAAAAATTATGGAAACCAAATATATACTATATAGTAAGCCAATCTCAATTTAACTTGCTCTTCATATTTTTTCCGGTTCTAAAAACTAGAATAAAATAAAGAGAGTAAATTAAATCAAAATCAAAGTTAATCTACGTAGAAATGGACATTGTTCGATTTATTTTCACGGGGTGGTTAGCGGCAACCGGGATAAGGGATAACGCGCGCGGTTGGAGAACACTTTGACGCCTCGCTGGGTACTCACGATCACCGCGACACGCATGGCCGGGATCCTGTTGTTGTCCCTCGTTGTCGCAACGGTGGGCACGCTGGGTGTGGTGCTGTGGCGCGTTTGTGCTTCACACTACCGCGAACGACTCCCCGTCTCCGCGTTCTTATACTTATATCCCCGTTTAAATTCCTATGGCACGGCCAGCGGGCAACGCGCAGACCAACTTTCCATCCAGCCGTCCAGGAATTGTGTTCCACGCTCGCGCCCGCGAGCGGGCGCGAAACGATTCACCATCATGCCGTCCTCCCGGCTCCGTCAGCTCGCAATCTGCAGAGAAGACGCTCCTCTTGCCCGCGAGGATCGCCGATCCGCGCGAGATTGATGCCGCGCAGATGGCAGATTTCAGCGTGAGTTAAAGCGATGTTCTCTCTGGGCGCCTCTGTAAGCTCATTCTACCTTGATCGCTCATTACGTAGGGAAGGAAGATAAAATGAATCCATACAGCAGCTTGCAGCAACATGCTGTAACGTTTGCAATGTGATTCACGCTGTAATAAGACAGGTGAAGTATTAAAGCGATAACATACTGGAACAGTCAATCAAATTTCGGTCCAAATTCACTCTCCTACTGCACACCCATGTGAATGTTTCATCTGTCTTATTACACTGTCATGTTACTGCAATATTGCTGAAACGTTGCAATTGCCGGAATAATCTGTGCGGAATGGAAAGCTTAAGCCAAAAACACATAGAAAAACGCAAGCAGTTCGATCAATCAGAGTAGAGAACGTAACATCATTGCTTTACATTCTCTATTGTGATTGGCCTCAATTCACTTACAGTTTATGTCTACTATTTTACGTTTTTCTATATACGATATTTCTGGTTTTACAGTGCGAGAGCGCTCAAAGCAAAACACAACCTAATTCAATGTGAATATACTGCCGTTCGTGAACTTGAATTCACTTTTCTGCATCTCCGTCTGCTCTCCTCTTTGCTTAATATTATAGAAGTGCCGAGTGATCGTTATTGATTGTGCGAGAGTTTCTATTTTTTAGATTAATATTACATTTCTATGTAAAAGATAGGATTTAAAAATTTGTTTACTTTTCAGTAACTAGATATGTCCTTTTTATACTAATTAAATAATTTGTTTTTATCACTTTTTTAATTTTCACAGCAATTCACTTGGTCCTTTTAGTGAGTAAGAAATACTGATACTTCTAGTATCAAGCTTGTATTCTTCGAGCGGGAAAAGAACGAGGATCAATGGAAAATCTCTCGAGTTACTCGTGTATCGCGACTGGATTGTTGGTCATTGGCTACTTTACGATGACATTTGTACTTTCCTTTCTTGAGAACTATAAATAAATTAGAAGAGATATATCCATATAAAATTATATGGAATAATTGATAAATAGATTAGAAGGCATATCTAATATGTAAAATTTCTGAATAGCTGAAGGATTACCGATAGTAACACCTGTCTAATAAATGTAACTATTTCTGACAATAAGTGACGAGAGGATTATACAAACGAATGAGAGAACCCATAATGACTACTGAAATCTCAAGATGACTAGCACGCGCAACATCATTAATCTTGCCGCGAATCGCCACTTATTACTGTGTATTTTTACACAGATGCATCTCAATCAGTAAATTTTCTCTGTCATCAGAAGTCAAGGCAGAGATTAATGAGATATTTTGCGACATGTAGAAATGATGTGCAACTGAAGGGCTCTCTTGTCTGCATGTAGAAAATATATTTCACATCCAGCGTTGAATATAGATGTATAATATTGACTAATATTTTATTTATTCCTTACTCACAAGAGAATATTCCCAAATGTAAATCTCAGAATAATGTCAAATATATAGATAATGTGTTATTTAAGTTATTCAAGTAACTAATAAATAAAATTCACAACTCATAATTCTTAACTGTGCAATGTAAGCAAAAAAAATATATATCAAATATATTCGAATTTGTTTTTACGTACATATATATTACTGGTATATGCTATTTTGTCAATTGTTGTTTTTTAACAAAATGTAACTTTTCTGATAGAAAACATTTCGAAATTTGTAAATTATACATTACTGATAAAAATAGTAAAATCAATATTTACACTCGAGAGATTTATACTTGGGAGTGTTCCCTTATTAGAGAAAAATATAATGATAACAACTTTATAAAAGTAATAACTGTACAATTTTTATATGTAGAATTTATGTACATAGTTGAATGAACTATTTTATCATTAATGCAATTCTAAAATCATATATTCAATTATCAAACTTGTATAGTATTGTCACCTCTGTAGTTTCTACTAGTATATCTTTTTCTTCGAGTGCGAGGATGTCATAAGAATGCGCTGCACGATATTATTTCGAATTGAGATCTCGTTGCGGATAAAGCGATTTGAGGAAGTGTCATAGCGCGAGCAGAATAATTTGTCATAATAGCACACGTCAATGACTAGTCAACAACATAAACCTCATATAAATGTAAGGAAGGTAATGATTACGCAATATCCTGTCAACTTTATGCTTCGCGCGAAAGTGCTGTTACAGTAATATCATTCTTTCTAATGAACGAAACTGGTTTCTGTGTTTGCAATAAACGTTTATGGCAACTATAAAAATCGAAAATTAGATAATATTCAATATCATTCTCGTTTATATTTAAACAAAATTGTAATACTTTTCATATTCCTTTCCTATTTATGATTAGATTTGTCGATAATTAATTGATGTACTGTTATTGATGATAATAAAAGATGACAAAATGTAAGATGAGAATTAATGTCATAAATCGATATTTTATAATTTATAATAAAGGGAACCTATTTTTGTTTACAACATTTATGAATACTTAGTTATAAAAGATGGAAAATAATTCAATGTTGTTTCTATCTCATTTCTATCTAAGAGATATTTTTTATGTTTTTTTTTCATTTATTGATTAGGATTGATAGTATGTTTAATTGATATAAAATAAAATCTTGACAAGAATTAAATATCAATATTATGTAGCATTAGTCTTCTGTTTTATATTAAAACTCTGTGATATATAATTAAATTTATTATAACTTAATGTCAAATATAGAGAGCAAAAAATAAAATAGTTGAATATTTGTCTGAACGATAAATACACGACCATAAAAATATTGAAAAAGAAGAAAAGAGGCATAAAATGCAAAGTCATGAAATCGAGAGTTCGTAACATAGGAGCTCACTTTATAAATAATTAACATTATATCTGAAAATAATTTTATTGTATTACAAATGATTATATAAGACACTCAAGTTTAATAAACAATGATGCAAAAAGTTTCAAAGTAATATAGGATTCTATCGACTAGCTTGAATCTTACATATATAATCGTCTTATTGATTATACAAAATTATTTTCAGATCTGTATCTAAGCTAAGTTTTTAGATACTTTAATAAAATCGTTCTATCTATGTAGATTATTCTGACTGAATATATTCCAAATAATTTTTTCGACAGAATTTATCGTTACCGGCAGGTGGACAGCGGATGAGAGCATGACTAGAACTTTTTGTGACTTTGTATTCTTCAGTGGAAGTTGCTGGAAACTCGTCCTGCACTCTCTTTCACAGGAGTGTAGTTGAATCAGGATGCACCTGGTACCAAGTCGGCACTACATTCTCACATTTGGGGTATACCTCGTACTTTTTTTAATTGCATATTTTTTCAAGCTCGTATTCTTAATTTCACTGCATTTTTATAGGCCACATGACTCTTTATAAACTCGCAAAAGAAATTAAAATACGACGCCTAAAAAGTGAAAAAGCTTAATTGATAAAATAATCCGTATCTGAGAATCTAAATAATAATATTCGTGTAATAATAACATTAATGATAATAACGTTATCAATTATGTTAGTATATTAAATGATTAATAAAATTTTGGAAAATATATACGCTTTATTCTTCAAGGGTGCTCGCCGATCTTTATATAGCCAGCACCTTAGAAGATCTGTATAATTTCAATTAAAATTAAAAATAGAATTTTATTTATAATTTTATGTAATACAAAAAAATTCGAAAAGACACAGAATAGACAAATACATATCAAAATACATTATAAATAATATTATAAAAACTTTACTAAAATTTGACGCGTGATTGCACATCGTTTAAAGTGATCTTAAAATTTACCATTTTAAACGTAATATAATCAATTATTATCTGATGTTTAGTTTGCAAGAATTGCTCTTTGTTTTTTTATAAACGATAATTCTACATATCTTTAATGGCAAGATCTCGAAAAATATTCCAAATTAAATAACTAGAGAGAAATCGCATAATCTATAATTCTTAATCGACATTGGCAAGCAATTTTAGAGCAGCAAGAGAAATCTCGCTCCCACAAATAATTTTTCTTATCCTTTCTACTTTCGGAACGAGAATATCGGTCGCCGCGAAACGGACAGAGATATGGCGAACGCGACGCGTGTCGCGTCGCCGCGAGTGCAGTTGCAACAATAGCAACCTGGTGGTAGCTTTTTCGGGAGTACACCCCTGCGCTCCTCCACCGCCCGGTAACGACGAAAGGAACGAGGCGTGCTGCTTTTAAAGCAGCTCGCGTCTATAGTGTCTATAGCAAGCCTCGAAGGCTCGCACGTCCAAGGTCAGTGCCGGGGCCGACCGCCTAGTCGATCGGTTCTCCATGCCGATCCGTATATTGAAAAAAAATTATTAAATTCTAATAAATACATACCTATTCGGATATAGTTCTACGTAAACATTTACTAAATATAAACATACTCTCTTTCTAAATTCTTGAAAGTGGAACTTTTCTCACACTGAGAGAAGAATATGAAAGTATTGCGAAGTAGATGTTACTCACGACGTTGTTTTTCGATATTTATTATGAAAAAAATTGCGAAATATACATTAACTGTAAAAAAAAAATAAAAATAAAATAGATGGCTTGCTTGTTAGGGATAACATTTTATTTCACCGTATTTAAATACAGATTTATCTCGGTGAAATAAATATATTTTTCACAAAGAAATTTTTTTACATCTTTTTCTAAGCTTTCACTCTTGAGAATAATAATTCACTCTAAAAGTTTAGAGGGTATATTTTTTTTATATGTCGTTCTTCATCGTTCAATTTATGTATCTCTGATTAATGTCTTTAATTATATGTGTTCTATTGTATTTTATGTGCTGACTCTTATTTCGCCCTTTAGTTTGTTTTATTTATGTTACATACGAAGAGTCTTTATACCGTTGTTATTTATATTTTTTTTGTTTGATAAAAAAATAATTTAATTGAACTATAATTCTTTTATTGAGTAATATTAATATAATTAAATGTATTTACTTAATACTATTCAAAGAAATATGTATTGAGATTTAGTAATCCTTTTTCAAAGTGTTCTCGCGGCTGGCAATCACACAATAGGAACGAGCAATCGTATACGTATGCGCTTATCATCCCGCCGGTGCAGGAATGCAACTTACGAGCGAGCGAACGAGCCTCAGCGAGATTTGCGAGGTGCGCGCATTATTCGCGTGAAACACGCGACAAAGAAATCACGAGGCGACGTCTCTGCGTTCTGCTTTCCTCTCGTCACTCGTCGACGACGCGTAAATCGATGGCTTTTGTATAGCCGGCGTTTTGCATATCGTATTTGAGCTCAGTTTATCTCTCCTTCACGGCTCTTCTATGGCGTGGAGACTCGAGTGTTTGTAGCTCATTAAAGTTCGTATCGTCGCGCCCATCCTTCATCGGGATTCATCAAAATGTCAGGGCGGTATGTTAAGATTACAGCCTGTGATATGCTCGACCGACTTGAGGGATATTGTTGGAGATTAACGTGGATCGAACATGAATGTGTCTTACGATACAAAATTATTCTTCCCCCCCCTCAATCAGTTTTGCTTTTTCTTTTTCAATTAAAGATAGGCAGGCGAAAAGATATTCCTAAAACTGGTTCAGGGCTGAATACTGAAGAAAGTACAAATCTCCAGCGAGGACAGATTATAAAGAGTAAGGAAACAAGTTTTACGATACTCGACGCTAGACTTTTGCAATCTCCGCTTTAATGCAATTTTATTCCATTTTTTTTTTGCCTCGCCACTACGCACCGTGAAACCGCAGAGAATTTTTGCGTCGCGTTGAAGTTGCTCTCGCTTCTTCAAATGTTACATCTAGATGAGAGAATGCAATGTAAAGAAATGGATAGTACTTGAAGTTAAAGCACGTTCGGATCGCGTTTAAATTTCGCCATAATACAAAGATCTTTTAATAAATCATTTATTTAAACAGTGCCAATTAAATATGCACTAAATATAAAGATATATTTTTATTTTCTATAAAAATTACTGATTTAACGATCGTTTTTTATTGAATAAATATTCGTTTATTGTAAGTATGTAAATCTTTACAGTTGGTATTATATTCGAATGAATATTTATCAAAATTTAGATTTATATTATATTTTTTTCTCAGTGCAGAAACTTCAACGAAAAACGTTGGAACGTTCATTTCCAGCGTGCAGAAGGTAAAAATCGCGAGAGTTGCATCTGAGAGCCATCGTGAAATATCTATCTCCTGTGAGACTGCATCCCTGTATCCAAGCGAGTGCAGCAGCTCGCATCTCGTTTCGTGCCCCCTTCGTGAAAAGCGGTGGAGTCTCGCGGCCAGGAATTCCGCGAGGGCCCCCTTCGCGGTCGAAGCCATCGAAGGCAGGCAGGTAAGATGGTAGGTGAGCAGATATGGGCGGACAAGCGGGCAGGAGGAGCAAGCAGGCAGTCAGGCAGGGCAAACAGGTAGGTAGGTAGGTAGGTAGGTAGGTTGGTAGGTAGGTGGGTAGGTAGTGCACCGGAGCAGAAGCATTGCATTCTCGCGGGAGAAGAAGTCAAGTCGAACCGAACCGAACCGAACCGAACCGAGTCAGCGGTGGCGACGATGACGACGACGATGACGATGACGACGACGACGATGACGATGACGACGATGACGACGACGACGACGACGATGACGACGACGATGACGATGATGACGACGACGGCGAGCCTCGGATCGCGCCTCGTCGAGCTGTCGAGGGGCACCAAACTCTCCACGGAACCGGTTCTCCGCGCGTTTCCTCCTCTCCCCCTCGTTCTACCCATCTCGCGGATCCCTTTTTTTCTACGTGTCGCGGTCGTCGTAGCACTGGCGTCGCCCCGTTCCTCCACCACCGCACCGTGTCGCGAGACACCATCATCGATACGCGCTTACCTGCAGCCCGTGCATGAAACCCTCGCGCGCCTTTTATGATTAATTGTCTGTGATTCCTGCCGACGGGATAAGAGCGGCACAAGAGCGAAGTGGCGAGGAGAGTAGCCGTAGATGGCGGCGGTACGTCCGTCGGAGTGTGCTCGTTTCGGAGAACTTGACGTCGCGACGACGACGGTCGTGGTCGAGGCCGCGAGTGCAATAAACGCGTCACAAGTGCCCTCACCTGTCTCCATCGTCCTCGTCATTCGGAATTTTTGTCAGTGTCCGCCGAGCCAAAACCGTGCATTGTATTCATACACACATATATATATATATGAATAATATAGTCAGTCTTCGATATATATATATATATCGAGTTTATTTCTACATATCGAAGACTTTGACTATATTTTTCCGTCCTTCCGTTCTGGCTATATTGCCTTCCCCAAGGCAGGTGCCAAGTAATTTTTTCAAAAGAAGAAGATCATCCTCGTCGCCGCGCTGGCAACGGATTCGCGATCGGACGCGGCGGTCTTGACATCAGAATGACATTGAGTGCCGCGGGTAGTTGAGCGACTTCTAGGTATCGCAGCTTGGAAAATGATAGACTCCGACGACGTCTAAGGCAGAGTTTCCCGAGGGCGGCGTCGAGCCCTTTCTTGGAACTCGGCGTCCCGGGAGGGGAACGAACAGGTGACGTATAGAGAAGTTGGAGCGTGCAGTATAGTCATCAGTTTCCTCTCGCGTGCGTTCGTTCGGGGGCTACCGGTTGCGAGAGGAAGGATATAAGAAATATATTCCGTCGGATTAAATCGCACGTAGGTATGGTCAATTTAGTGCCGAGAAGAATGGGCGGTGTTTTCTTTTGGAAAGAGCTTGGGAAAGGCTGACTTAAATCGAACGATCCGCGAACTTTCTCCCGTCGATTTAACGATTATAATATACGTGATGACTTTATATCGCGCGGAAAAAAAAAAAGAATAGATTGGATGGCTCACAAGCAAAGCTTGCTGCGCGAATTCAACATTTATAATTATAAGAAGATTGGACGGTTCAACAAAGAGATCATGTCTGTAAGCAACTATTTATATACATATATATAACAAATATGATTGCTTATACTCGCTAATTTTATTCAGTTATACAATTTTGCTACTTTTCGACGTAGAAAAACTGGCTGTCCGAATATTAAGGCTGTAGATTAGCTGAATCAGTTTTTAGCTGCTCCAACAAATTTTTCTCTGTACGTTTTAACAACCATTGTCGATAATGCTCGTAGCTTGGCGTTTTAACATTCAAAGTGGCGTTCAGCGAAACTCACATTCGTGTCACGCCTATATGCTCGATAACGTTTCAGAATGATAAAGTAAATTAATAACTATGTGGTTATCGCTCGGCGGTATCGCATCAATCAATTTTGCCGAGTAGTTTCGTGACGTTCCACCTGTCGTCGGTGCGTCGCCGTCGACTTTTTTTTATCATTATGCACATCGCGCGATGGGGACGCGGTCGAGCGTGTCCTGCAATTTTGCAGGAATGGTATCGCGAGTCGCCGGCACTTTCGACAGCGTAACTTTTCGCGGCGTCGAGTCCGCTGCTTCTCGCGATTCGCGACTCTCTCGCAAAAGTTTCCAAGCCATGGATTCTGACAGTCTCTGATGAGGGCAGTTCGATAAGTCAGTGATTTTTTTTTAAACCAAAATTTGCCTTTTTCAAAAGTTCGCAGACTTTTGCCAAACTTACTTACGTACTTCAACTCTGCGTAACGTCGCATGATTTTCCTGACGAAAATGAAGACTGAAGCGTAAGTAGAATGTTAAAGGGAAGTGACAGAAGTATAAATGAAGCTTCTAGGAGGCGAAAATCGAAACAACGAAAAAGATTTCTATTTTTATTTTCGTCAGGATATTAGAGGATGTAACAAATATGAATATATATTTTTATAAGCATGTGCTTAATATAATAGGTTTTTTTCCACGATCAAAAAATACAGAGGGTTACAGAGGGTTAATTGAAATTCTCAATAAAGGATTAATAATATGGAAAATTGTGTCTCTACGAGGTAAGATTTTCACATCATTTTGACATTAATCGTGACTTATTGTACTGCTCGGGAATCCAAGGAACACAGCGAGTCAAGGGAAAATCAAAATGGCTTTACTTGGACGTTATGAAAGTCAAAATGATTTTTCGTTACAAAATTTGACTATTTATTGCAGACTTTAATTAAGAATTAAAAAAAAGGGGAAAAAAAAAAGAAAATCATTTTGACTTTTACGTATTTCTTGGGAAGAAGAGATCCCTAATCTCATTCGATCGCTCCTTTCTCGCGAAGGATCCACTATCCTCCATTTCGCGGAGGATTCGCGAATCCAGTCGGTCCCTTTCGCGGCGCGGCTCGGCAAGCCGGTCGAACGTTTAGCCGGCCGGTGCGGCGGACGATCGTGCCGATTCCTCTCATTGGCCGAGAACCTTGGCGGGTACTGCTTGCCCGCAAGAAGACTCTTTGTTCCGTTTTTCGTTCGTCCCGACGAGAGCGACCGCGACGCGACGGGACGAGACGAACAGCGCGGCGGCGGCGACAGCAACGAGCGGCGCGGCGCGTCGCGAATTTGCACGGCGAGTGCAGTCGTAGGTCTTTCGGTCGTCGTGCCGGCTGCAATTATCGCGGGACTCGCCTTCGAATCCGATCGCCCGATGCCACCGTGTTTCAATACGCGTGTTGCGTGCGTGCGTGCGTGCGTGCGTGCCGGTTGCCTTACTCGATATTGGCGTCGCGCGCCGCGAGGGATCTCGCGAATCTGCGCGAATCTCTTTAACGCTAAGGGCCGCGTTCTCCTGCAATGATTACTAACTTTACAACTGTTGCAAATTAATCCTTTAATATGATTGCTTTATGCATTTAGATTCCAGTGAGGTACTCTAAGGGCAAGATAATTTAAATCATATCGAAGTGTTTTACGACGATTGTAAAATTGCTTCCTCTGCTGAACGCAGCAACCAATGCCGAGTGATCTATCAGTAATGCCTGGCTCTCGTAGTAATGCCCTTAGGTGCAAGGGCGACGAGTATCGTCCTATACGTCAAGGCAGCGTAAGATCGAGTGTTCTCCTTCTTCCCATCCGTCGCCAACAGCGAAACGAGACTTTAGTAGCTGCAATTCGCGATTGCAAGGTATAAACTTTGATAAAACAGAATAAGCACGTACGTTTAGCGTTAAATATACGAGGTGAATAGGAATCGCTTCTCTCGTTCTTTCTCGGTAAAGCTGGTTCAGATTTCAAACGTGATGAGGAGAAGTTGTACGAGGAATGTTGGAGTTGAACGCCGGGCCGAAGTATCGAGTCACACGAGTTGTTGTACTTTACTCTTTGTGAAAAAATGTGAGGGCATTTTAGAAGAGACCGTAAAAGGAATATTTTTCCCTTCTGCAATTTTTTCAAGCCATTTCTCTTTTCATATTTCTGATACATTAAATTTTCGAAAAGATTGTAAAAAGAAAAAAAAAAAGTATCTTTCTCTTCTGCAACTTTTTAAGCCGTTCTCATGTTTCTGATACTTTATAATTTTGAAATAGTATACATTAAAGCAATACTCACGCAGCAATTTTTACTTTAACGAATACTTACTGTATAAAACGATCCACCGAGAATAATGAATGAAACACGATAAACAATGTCTAGAGTTAGGTAAACAAGTTATGCTACGTATTTCTATTAATGCAGATTAACTTTAATTTCGGTTACAACCTACTTTTTATTTTTCTTTTTTCAGTTTTAACAATTAGAAAAAGGACATTAAACCGAGATTAAAGTTAATCTACACACTGGTAGAATAATTTTAGACATTAGACAATTTAATCCTCGATAACAATCGACACGTTGAATTCTGACGACAGAGAGAAAGGGATAGAGAATTTATAGAGATATTAATTTACTCGTTAATAAGAATTTTTATACGGAATTAAGTAAAAGTCGCACGACTTCATTGTTTTCGACGGCGTATTTTGTCGTCCTAACGTACACTTGACTTAATTTATACACTTGGAGGGTAGACCGAATGTGGGATTTCCATTTGGTAGTATCTGTGGAGAAATCTTTGTTGCGCGGACGCGCGAGCGAAGCGGACGATCGTAGGGAGCGCAGGTGAGAGCGGCGAAACCTGTTTCCGTTCGCGCCACCCGGTACATGCGAGACGGTTCTATTCTCCCGCGGGTCTCGACTTCCTGCGACGACCTTCAGCGCCGTATCACGAAGTCGCTGAGGAGCGTGCGTCCGAGAGCCGCGGCTTTTACTTCGCCTCGCCTCGCCTCGCCTCGCCTCGCTTCGCCTTCGCCTTCGCGAAGTCGATCTCGGAAAAATCGGACCCAGACTTCATCCGGGCGAAGGGGGCGGCCGTCGAGCGACGGCTCTCTCGACAGACGCGAAGGGGAGTGCCCAGACTGATCTTGACCTTGAGTATTCTCGCTATTGTGGCTCTTCTCGCCGGGAGACGGATCGCGCGGATCCTCGCGATCGACTCTACAGACGCATTAGCCCTAGCAACGACAGATCGAAACCTCCCTTGGCTCGACTCGTTAATTATAAGCGGTAAATTCCCTTTCAGAAAAATATTGTGGCCGATTGATTATTTATTGTTTATGCAGATCATTCCAGCAATATTGCAGTAACATTGCAGTAACGATGTAGCAACGTTGCTGTGTACGGGATGTCCGTTAAGTAAGGTCGGAGCCGCATTGAGGGTGCAGAATGGGTCAAGAGAATGGAACAAAAAGGTCTTATATCATTTTGTCATTTTGTAATTTTCGTAATAGTTAACAAGATATTAATTACTAAAAATGGCCGAATATTGATTTTCTATAATTTTTTTCTCAAATACTATCGATTTTACAAAAAAAAAACTATAAGAGATAAAAATTGTTTATTTTCTTCTCATAGAACTCTAAGAGTTTTTTCAGAAGTTTTTCATCAACTTTTTAGTACTGCATTTTCTTATTTTTATTATCATGAGAAAGTACGGTATTAAAAAATTCGGAAGAAATTCTCAGGACTTTATAAGAAGAAAATAAACAATTCTTGTTAACTATTGCGAAAATTGCAAAATGGTATAAGACTTTTTTGTTCCCCTTGACCCATTCTACGCCCCCAATGCGGCTCCGACCTTACTTAAGAGACCAGACACCCTGTAGATAAAAGACAGTGATTTCTATACAGCACAGATTATTCCAGTAATATTGCAGCTTTTCAACAACATTGCGACGTTCAAGCAATATCGCGCGCTGTATGACATTAATTACTTGGAGTACTTACTTGAGATTACTTACTTGGAGTATTAAAAATACCTACTGGACAAACAGTGTTTTCAATATTTAGATTAATTAATTACTGTCTTTTAGTATTAATTATTAAATTAGTTGGTATTAGATTTCTGTAAGATTTATAGCCGATTCGGATCGAAATTTCGTAACTGGACTCAGGTGGCGCGTAACTCATTTTCCCTTTCTCGTTATACATACATCGCCATGCACGCGCGAGAGACTCCGTTGTCTCTATACCGATTCGATTAATTACATCTTTCCTCCCGATGTAATTACTTCCTGTAATTAAACTCTACCGAACCCAACGTTCGCGCTTCGTGAGCAACGTTGTGCGGAACGTGCGTGCGCGAACGCGTCTAGAATTTCTCCCACGACGTTTCCTCAACTTTCCGAAGTGCACGCCAAGTGCATGCACA
>NW_017305536.1:7637895-7639635 GCF_001594115.1 Trachymyrmex septentrionalis | reverse complement strand
TCTAGAATTTCTCCCACGACGTTTCCTCAACTTTCCGAAGTGCACGCCGTTGCCAAGTGCATGCACTGCAACGTACGCGCGTTTATCCTCAATGCACCAATAATTTCATTGTTTTCTTGAGACGTACAGGAATCACTCTTTCTCCATAAATTCGATATGTGCCTCCTTTTTCGCGAATAATGCCCGTTTCCATCAATGTAGACGGATTAACTTTAATCTCTGTTCACATTTACTTTTAGTCTTCATTTTTTTCCAATTTTTTACGTCCATTTCTAGCAATATCGATTAATTTTAATCTTAGTTTATCGTCTACTTTTTATTTCTTTTCTCATTCTTAGAAAGATAAAAAAAAAAGGTAAAATCTGGAGAAAGTTAAAAAATAAGTTAGGTAATACTTTTCGTAATAAAATTATTTAAAGCTTTTTAGATGCTCTTTCTATTAATGCCTGCGAACATCAGTATTATTAAACTGCTTCAAATTACAATTGTATCTCAAGATAAAAAATAAAATTCGGCGTACAGTTTGCAGATATGTGCTCGAAGTCACGCCGAATTCAAGTACTAAAGATCCAAGTACCAAAGATCCTTGTTTATTTAAGGCTTCCATTTCTCAGTATAGTTGTATATTCACGTTACAATTCTTAAAAGGTACTTTATTTCGTAAAGTAAGTTAAACCGAGATTAAAGTTGATCTACATTGATGGAAACGGGTATGTAAGAGGATAATTAAATTAAAATCCTCGCATATTTCAGAGTTGGTTTCGTTGGGAAAATCCATACACCCTCCTGTACCACGGCGAGTTTGTCAGCTCCACGGCGAAGGAGCGCTCGAAAAAGTCGTCCGTATCGAAAAGGAAATCGGCTCGAGACCGACGACGAGACCGGCCAAAGGGAATGGAACCCAATGGAACCCCTCGGCGCGCTAGACGGCCGCAGTGGCCGCACCACGTACATACGTTCGCCTCGCCTCGCCTCGCCTCGCCCCGCCTCGCCTCGTCTCGCTGCGTCTCGCCTTGCCTCGCGCGCGGACACCGCTTCGGTCAAGGTCGCAGTCTGCGCGCTCAACGTTCTTTTTGCACGTTCTCTTTCCCCGGCTGTACCCGGTGTCTCGAGCGAAACCGATCGGCGTCGCTCCCCGCGAATCCTATCGCCTCGTAAGAGACCCTGCCGCGGAAGGGTCGAAGTGTCCGACGTCGTCGCGTCATGTTTTACGCTTACGTTTCGTTTCGTTACGTTTCTGCGACCTGTTCCTATAATCTGTAATTTTCAAAGATCATTTGTTATCGTTGTACTGTCGTTGCGCTGATTTTGTTTTGTTTCTTTACATTCTTTGAAGTGGAATCTTACACTTTAAAGAGTTGGCCAGGGAAAAAGAGTGGCTCAATTTTCAAACTTTAGGAGAGCGAGATTTTACACGTACTGTTCAGAGTGACTTTTCACTCTAAAAGTTTCAGGGAGATGCCATGTATAATACATATGCAGCGACAGTACAACGATACCGACACTGTCGTTAAGAGTTAACGGAATACAGGCATTGTGTCTGCATTCTGCAAAATATAATGTACAATTGAAAAGCACAGGAACAGGGAATAACAGGTTTGAAATTGGAAACCGTGCATTTTGTTATGCATGATTTCTGCGATATTCTCTAAACCTTTTACAGTAAATTGTCTCTTTTCCAAGACTGGCTCGATTCTCTACAGTGAGATTCCACTTAAAAAAAATTTAAAAAGTAAGTTG
>NW_017305536.1:7628195-7637795 GCF_001594115.1 Trachymyrmex septentrionalis | reverse complement strand
CTTTTACAGTAAATTGTCTCTTTTCCAAGACTGGCTCGATTCTCTACAAAAAGTAAGTTCAAACCTCTGTTATTTTCTGCCGCTATTGCCTGTGCTTTTTAATTATGTAACTCTTAATGACAATTTGTTATCGTTGTATTGTCATTACGTTGCTTTTTTTATCATGTATAATTCGCAACGATAATATAACGACAGCGATACTGTCGTTAAGAATTACAGAATCAGAGTACTGTATCCGTATTCTGTAACTCTTAACGGCAGTGTAGGTATCATTATGATAAAAAACTCTGCGTAATGATATAACGATAATTGCCCGTTTTTCCATCAACATAGATTAAAGATCTATTTTTCATTCCTGCACTAAACTGCAGAACTAGAACTTTCTTTCTCGCTTTCGCCAATATCAAACATACATCTATTTCACTTTAAGTTTCAAAAGTATACACTACATTAACTACAGAAAACAGATCTTAATTTTAATCTCGGTTCCATTTATTCCTCATCCTTTTAGAAATTCTTATGTCTGTTTCTATAATTCTAAAAATTAGAAAAGGATAAGGAGTAAATGAAACCGAGATTAAAATTAATCTGCGTTGCTAGAAATGAACATTAGCACTAGAAAAAGATGAAAAGTAAGTTGAACCGAGATCAAAGTTAAGCTATACATTGATAGAAACGGGCATAAGAGTTATAAAATACAGGTATTGTAGTCACTATCGCGCGGAAACGTCTGCCTTTCTTTTCATATTATTAATTCTAAGGAAGTGCATCTTTGTCTTATCTTCGAGACTTTTTTTTACAAGAACTTTTTCCACACGTCGCGTTGCACTGTTAGGAAATAATATCTGCGAGATTAGTCATCTACAGCTTCAATTATATCTCAGCGGAATTGTAATTTTTCTTTTCTTTTTTTTATCATAATAACACAACACGTTTTTGCGGTTTTAAGTGGAGCAGGATATTTGCATACGCGGGATTGTTAGAATATTTGCAATCGTTCGCCGATTAATAATCAATATATGATGTATAAATTTGTCAAGGATCTCGTCGGACTTTTGTGACATCCGCGATCTTTTGACACAAAGAGCCTTCGCGACGAGAGCGGCTTCCGATCCCGGCAAGGCGTAACGTCGGATTGTACCGCGGCGGCGATATGAGAATTTTTTTTTCACGGATACAATGAATTTTAATACACGTCTCAAGGCCTGCGCCGACGAAGGCACTTTGTATACGTACATAAAGCAGGATTGTACATGAGACTATGCGGGATAATGTGCCGAGGCTTGGTAACTCCACCACCGTTGGCGGAATTCAACGGCCAATGGGGTACGAGTTTCCTTCTCTCGGCGCGAAAGGCGGCTCATATTACACATATTTACAATGCTCACCAACGTTAAAAATTCTCCCGAGAGCGTCGTGTCGTTATCGCACGCGCGAGAGGAGGACGTAGGTAAGTAATCGCCAAGTGAGTGTGATCCTTGGGTGAGTATGATCCTTGAATACGCGGCGAATTTTTCGATGTCTGGCTCATCGAGAGACGGATAAGATGAGGGTACTCGGCGACGAAGACGTTGGTTAACAGGAATAATGGCATCGATAAATGCAAAAGGTAGGTTTTAGTAATAATTGATTGATTATAATATATAATATATCGTTTTACAGGGGGAAAAAAATTATATATATTTAAATGTGTAATATATCTATTATATAAATTGTATAAATTGTAATAAAGTCGGACTAATACTCGAATACATTGTTTAAATTTCACGCAGGTCGAGTCTGAGAGAGTTTCTTTCTCGGTTTCGTAACGCCAAACTCCATTCACAAATCATGAATTTACTTTTTACTTCGAAAGAAGAGTTATTAATAAACTGGCACTTATATCATTCGACACGACTCCTTTATGATATATTTTTTGTTATTAGACATCGGATTTTTGTGCAAATATTTTTTGCAGACGTGTACAAAGTATGTGCAATAAGCACAAATAAATATGCATTTTTAGAATGCCTTTATAAATAAGACAAATTTCTATTTTTATACTACTTCCCAATCTCCTTTCTAAAAAAAAGTGTGAAATTGTATAAGAATCCAATGTCTATTTATTATGTGTTCATATTTTAAAGAAATTGAATTCTTTTGATGTTAAACTTGTATGTGTGTGAGAGAAAAAAAATGCATTTATTCTTTACTTAAAAAAAGAGATTGTAATCCTAACCTTATATATATTACTCGATATCTTTTTATCTGTAAACAAATTCTCGACAATTTTTTCGCTCCATTGCGATAAATTAAATTGAATTAAAAATGAAATTTTTTAAAATACGGGAACTTTTCTTTTTTATTTTTACGTAGAACTGCAAAACTGTAAACAGCGCTGTTGGGACTGTAATTATTCTTTTCATATTAGTGGAATGTCGTCGCTAACTTTACAGATGTAAACGTAAACTTGAAATATACTTGAGTATATGCCGCATAACCCTGGATTTTATGTACCGATTTGACGTACCGGTCGAGCAAGCGACAACCATTTATCGTCTGATCGTCGCCTGATTCCCATCGCAACCACGACGGCGCTGGCTTCCTACTTGCTCCCCGTGAAGTGAAGCCGCGTGTTCCCACGCGATCGCGACTGGTGTCAGTTAAGTCAGTTTCCGAACGGCGTCAGCGTTGACAAGCGCGAATTGCGAGCGTTTTATATATCGTCGTTGTCTTATGCGACGGCAGGCATGGCCAGCGCCTTGACGTTTTGTCTGCTGCTGGTCGCCGCACTAGCCGACTCCGTTTTTTCCACGCAACGAACAGTGAGTACAAGTAGCTACGGATTCCCGGATTCGTTTGTCCGGAGGACTGATTAGCCGCGTAATCAGCCGTACGACACGTCGTATCATCCACGAGACAACTTTGCGCCTCGTTAAAACGGACCACTCGCGTGCATGTGATTCATCGATCTTTCAACCTTCGATCTGACGTTTATGTGGATTGCACAATAATACCCGTTTCTATCCACCCACAGATAGATTAACTTCCATCTCGGTTCGATTTATTTTTTATCTTTTTCTAATTCTTAAATAAAACTATAAAAAGATAAAAAATATTAATCGTACCGAGAGATTAAAATTAAATTGCATTGAACGTAGAAACGGACATAGGACTTTTATTATTATTATTTTTTTCCGAAGGAAATTCTGAGCTGGTCTGTCACTGATGCAATAAGTTGGAGTAAAACAAAAAATAAGAGACACAAATTGACACAAGAGTCATCCGCTGTCCTCGTTCGATAATCATTCAGTAAGAAACAAAGATAGAATGATTTCTATGTTGATTGATGTGCCTCTGGTGGAAAGCTCCCTATATTTGTTTCACTCTAACTCATTCCGCCAGTGTATATCAGTTCAGAATATTCTCTGAGAAAAGAACTGCAGTTTTAAAGACAAAGGATCGCCGATGTTTGGGAGGCGTGTTGCGTCAATTTGCATCCACGCGAGGTGTCTCCCTCCACCTTCTGCTTATCGCCTTTTCCGCGTGGAGTGTCGAATGCGCTTCGAAATCTCAACTTGTCGTGATGTTTCTTTTGTCACGTCAAACAGGTGGATTTATTGATAAATTGGCTGCACACTTATACGTATTAACGGCTGATCGGATAAGTGCACTGACGCGATCTAGATTGTTCGAGATCGAAGGGCACGGTCGATCGTGAGTCGCGCGATCGGCGCGTCAAATAAATAAACGCGCGAGCGTTTCGGGACGATTAATCGCCCGCGGGCGTGGATCGGCGTCATGTTTTTCATTCAACTTGAGTTTCAAATTTCAATTGCGTCGGCGTGCGCAAGTAACACGACGCTTTGACACATTAAATTCGATCAGATAGAGTTTAGAGCTTCGGCAGTTTGATGGTAAAAAATATAATCAGAAAATTTGTGTATAACATAAAGGGTATAAGTGTAATGTAATATTGTATTTTAAGTGAATAAATATTATATTAATAATAGGATTCTATACTTTTTACACATTGACAAAAAAAATGGTTCATTTGGCTAAATTAATTGCTCATTGATTATTAATTTATTGTTTACTTGACTAAATTAATTTAGTTGTCTTTACTTCTTTCGTTGGAGTATGTATTTAAGTCAAATATAATACAGGGTGTGTATTGAGTAAGGTCGGAGTCACATTGGGGGCGTAAAATAGGTCAAGGGGAACAAAAAAGTTTTATACCATTTTGCAATTTTCGCAATAGTTAACAAGATATTAATTACGAAAAATGGCCGAATATTGGTCTTTAATAATTTTTTTTTCTCAAATACTATCAACTTCACAGAAAAACTATAAGAGACAAAAATTATTTATTTTCTTCTCATAAAGTTCTGAGAATTTTTTCAGAATTTTTTAATACGTATTTTCTCATAATAATAAAAATAAGAAAATGCGGTATTAAGAAGTTGATAAAAAATTCTGAAAAAATTCTTAGAGTTCTATGAGAAGAAAATAAACAATTTTTATCTCTTATAGTTTTTTTGTAAAATCGATAGTATTTGGGAAAAAAATTATAGAAAATCAATATTCGGCAATATTTTTAGTAATTAATATCTTGTTAACTATTGCGAAAATTACAAAATGGTATAAGACTTTTTTGTTTCCCTTGACCCATTCTACACCCCCAATACGGCTCCGACCTTACTTAACAGATACCCTGTATATTACATTCTGATTCTCTATTCACAGAATCAAAGATGAAAAATAATTTCAGTCAAATAAACAATTTTTTTCTCAATGTGTTATTTTTTTATTTATTTTATTTTTATCTTTCTATATTTTACTTTATATCAAATGATTATATATCCCGATATTCGCGAATAATAATCTTATCGATGTGTGCAATATAACGTTAAAAAGAGCGAGTTTGTTAATTGTAAGCAACGTCGTGCCGTAAATTGCTTTTAATATTTTAAGACGTTTAGAAAGAATTGTTCGATACGATTGTACTTTTCATATAGACCTAGTGTCTTAAATTCATAATGAACTGGATTATCGATCCTAGGCGTGAATTAGTAAATAAGCGTAAAAGCCAACTGCTAGCCTAGATATAACGCGTTTGAAAATGGAGCAAAGAAATCTATCGCGTGTTTATTTTATCTATTCCGTTCTGTCGATGCGACGTGTTGAGAATATAATTTATTTTCAAACGTATAAGAGTGATATTTTTACACATTTATAATTTTGGCGTGTGACATATAGAAAGAATGATTTGCCAAGTATTTAAATATTTAGCTAAATCTAAAAGTATTTTTGCTGTAGACAAATCAAATCAAAGTAATGATGTAGAACGTTCAAACATGATAATAATACTACCAAAAATTTTGACATTCTAGCAACCAATTTAAATACTCTACGTCTTGTTTTAAAACATTAAACGAGGGCTAATTAGAATTAGCGAGGTAATTGAAGCGCTAATTAACTTGCGTAAAAATTCTTTATTCATATTATATGGTTGAATGTTTCGATCAAGTAAAATAATTACCGACTCCGCTCCGAGTCGATTATTATTTTAAAAGTCCAAATAAAATTATCTTCAAATCTGCGTTTAGCTAAGTTTTTAGATACTTCAGCAAATGGCAGAATTTCGGATTTTCCTTCCGACGAAGTCGTGGAGAAAGTGTTGTGACAGAATAGCCGAGTGTATCGCGCGTACTTTCGCGAGCTCCTTTCAGACTGGAAAAAAAAAAAAGGAATAAGAGGGAAACTTTACGCGCGTAACTTTCGTCACTTCACGGTTCGCAGATACGAGCCTGCAGGCCGCGCATTAGCGTAACGGTGCAACGCCGTTTCGTGCGATAATAATCGACGGGGGACTCGGCTAGGAACGGCAAGGCCGCCTGCCGTACAATCCGTCACTGATCTAGGCCATCCGTCCGTTAATACGACGTCGTTTAATTTGCAACATTGCATAAAACGCCCGCTTTATCCTGCCTTAGCTGCGGTCGTGGGTGAACCAGGGCTGCGGTGAGCCGTGCCGCGAGCGAAACGTAACGACACTCTACTTGAGAGCCGATGGCCCTAACGATACGTTGCATTATCTATGGGATTTCATTGGCACCCCATCCGTGCTGCTGGCCGTCACATCACCCTCCGCCTATCTCAACATCACCTGGGACAACTATCTCAGAAGGGAGAAAAACTCGGTGTTCTTCTCAGAGCCACCCTCCTATACCTTTGGGGTGATAATAAACAAGGTAACGAATTGAAAACATTGTATAAATATGATGACCCCGAGAGGGGTCTGATAATGGATAAATTTAAAAAAATTGAATGTAAAAAGAGCCAATGCGGATATTGGTGTGTAATTTGAATTTATTAAGATTGCCAATTAACATCGATAATGTTGCGTAATTTATTTATTATCAAATAAACAAGATAATTTCCCGAGAATTCTTTTAATGGTTAGTTGATCGTGAGTTTATTGAACTGATAATCGACGACCTAATTTATCTCATTTTATCGACAGGATTAATTATTGTAAGACGTATTAAGAGACGTGCGAAATTGAAAAAAATTATCTTTAATCATTTCTATCGATATAAATAAATTTTTAATAGAAATAAGCCAAAAAGCCATATATTTACTTATTCAGGTCTTCGTGTTTAATAATATTTTTATGTAATTTTTACAATTTCCAGTTCGCACAAACTGTACGCCGATTATTTATCGATCTTCGAAACACAGTCCTAATACATATTTGTGTTGAACAGTTTTTAGTTGAATTTCACTAATTACTGTTTAGATTAACTATAGTCTCGATTTGATTTACTTTTTATCTCTTTTTAGTTCTAAAAACTAGAAACAGATAAAGAGTAAATTAAACCAAAATTAAAATTGATTCATTGGTAGAAATGGACATAAATCTTGAAATTATCAATTATATTGCTAATTCTTCCAAGATACTAATTAAACGAGTGGCAAAATGTATGCAGAAACGAGCACTCAATTTTAATGCGTTAGTAAAATTCAACAAAAATTTAACAAAAATGTAAAAATGCAACAACATAGATATATAATATACTGAAAAAAATGTACTAAATTTTAATAAATATTATTTGAATATATATATACTAACTATATATATATATATATTTAATATATATTTATTTGATACAAAACCATTAATTTGAATTAACTATAATTTTTTTAGTAAATATTTATTTACTGTAAAAATTTAGTTAGTGCCATTGAAAAAAATCTCTACTAAGATTTAGTAAATTTTTGTCTGTGCACGCGTGTAGGAATTTAAATAGCATATAAAAATACAATGGTTGATTACTCTGGTTATGATTTATTACTTGCTCAAATTTACCATTTTTCCATCAGTCGCGAACGTAAATCCGAGTGACACAAATCTGCTCATCACATTCCCTTGTCGACTATAGAGAATACATCCGCGGTTTCTTAATTAAACCTTCGCACTTCACAATGTCTCCACTTCGTAAAGCCTCTCTTCAAGACGAAGAGTCTTCTACTTGAAAATAGAATATGCTCGTACAGTGTCTACATACGTAATATGTAGATACAAGCATATTCTCTTACATAAATTACATACGTATTTCCATTACGATCTCGTTATACTAAAGCATATTTTAATAGCAAAATAATACGAATATTTTATATGAACATCTAACCTTATGTAAACATCTAACAATTTACGGCTTATTGTATCAGAACATTATTATAAATTTCTCGATAAATACCATGCGATATTGAGTACGGGATTAATCTTTTGTAAAGCGATATAATTAACAATTGACGGTTAGCGTACACCTATAAACCTTATTTAGTTGACGGAATTATTAAATAGTCGCGTAACAAAGCTATGGAATTATTTACAGCAGTGAGCAAACAGATTTCCGCACCGTATATCGATCGACTGCATTTGATAGGAATTTCGGGGACACGTCAGTATCGACAACATTGCGGTTTAATTCGGCTAATTTTATTGCGCGCTAATGTACAATAATGCGAGAGAAATTGTGACTGTATTTATGTAGGTTTAATCGCGGAGCGAAAAACTACCATCAGTGACCTGATTTCGTTATTTGTTATAATTCCTTAGTGTTTATATATAGCACGTGAATAATACTAAATATATTATGTTACAGATTATCGAATTCAACGATGTAAATGACACGGCACTGATTGACACTGCCGACGTCACTAATACGAACGTTTTGCATTCCGAGTATTTCAACTGGCGGCTCGTGACCATGTTGCAAAATAGCGAATTCGTCTTTCTGGATATGGAGGGTAACTCTTATCACGATACAGCTAAGAATATCAGCAGATACGGGAGTATAAAGCTTTCGGTAAAGTATTTTGCAGTATTGAAGAGAAAGTATCGGTATAGTACGTAGAGACGCATGTGAAAATAATTTCAACGGCTCAGTTAAGCGAGAACCAACTTCATTCTGAGCCCGTATTGAAGGGTGTCCCAGATTTCAATTAATAGCAAATTAACGAGACGAAAATCCTAGTACCAAAATGTCGAGGCTACAATAATTTTTAAAATGAAAAGGATTTAAAGTTAGTCAATGAAATCCAAAATTCATTCACGCTCAGACATGACACAATAGTGAGTATCAATTCTATTCTCTTCTATTCTTCTAAACACTTTTACTTTGTATAGTTTAATTGGCTAATTTTATATCTTTCTCATTTAAAAACTACTGTAACTTCGACATTTTGGTATTAAGATTTTCATCTTAAAATGATTTCAGAAATCTACTATTAAAGGATGTCACGTCTGGGACACCCTATGCGTATTTGTGGCTTCTTTAATCCTCTGTGATAAACGTAGCACACTTTTCTCTAAAACCTTTCTCGTTCGCTCGTCAGCTCCGAGGATTCTGCACTGTTGATCATTCAGACATGGTGCCGCATATGCTACACACGGAGAATTCTACGCAAGTGGACATCATCCTCGACCACATCCAGACTAACCAGACTTTTGCCCGTAGCAGATTTGCTATTGAATTACTCGCGGTCGGCGGTGGCGATCCCGAGGTACTGATGTTCGTTGATCCGAAAAAGAGTCTGGACGATGAGCATACTCCGGGTATATTCGAGGTAACAATCTATTCTTGGCTATGTCATCCATGTTTTGATTGAAAATATTATCTTAACCTTTCTTCTAATGCTTCAGGTTGTTGAAGTTAGAACGCCACCCTACAGAGAACAGGACGGCGCGCTGAATGCTGGATCGTATTTACAATGGCGGCCAGTGTCATACATTAGCGCGTCGCGCGATGTAACCAGTTCCACGGAGACAGTCCAGTATCCACCGAAACAAGTGTTCAATTATACAAGCATTAAAAATTCGATGCTCTACTGTTATTATGGAGAAGAAACTGAGAATCTTTTATTACAAAAGATAATGGTTTCCTTGGGCTCAAAAGGAGATGGTTTTTACAAGAAGACGAATTACTTGACGTGGTGAGTCGTCGGTTACAAGATTGTTGTTTTAAGTCTTGTATTTTATTTAAAAAATTTAATGACGAATTATAATTCTCTTGAATTAATAAAATGTTGCATTTTAAATTTTACAGGACTTTC
>NW_017305536.1:7599772-7628095 GCF_001594115.1 Trachymyrmex septentrionalis | reverse complement strand
GTATTTTATTTAAAAAATTTAATGACGAATTATAATTCTCTTGAATTATTATTAATAAAATGTTGCATTTTAAATTTTACAGGACTTTTATGATTGGATACGGCACACCACCCGAGGAGAGATTCTCTTCTCTAGTCATTATGATTATCTCGATTGGCCTCGGTCTCCCTTTGCTCATTATGGTCATCACTGGCCTGTATCTCTGCATTCGCAGAATGCCGAAACGACATGGCAACGCTTATTTAAATCGATGAACTCGCCGTTCGTGTGCCATGTGGTTTATTCGTATGTCGCGTGTACATGTAGGTACATCGCTACACAACCTATTGTTCTTCACAAAGAGATATTCCTATATTTATACAACACATATATTTTTACACGACTAGTAGTTCGGATCTGATATCAGTGTGATAAATGTGAGTGATATAATTCGTTCTCTCATAACGTATTAGCGCTTAGCAAAATGTTAGAATACTCCTCTAGTTCTCTGTTTTAATATTTTAAGAGGATATATTATTTGTTGATACTTGATAAAAAAGGGAATAGGAGCAATCACATTTATTTGTAAATATGCTATGAGAGAACGGTATGCTAGTTTGTGCAACGAATGAATGAACTTTTTTAGATAATTTGTAATTGAACGCTGATTGTATGCACGAGATTTACGAAATATACATATCTTACAATAAGTTGTACTACATTTTGTAATAATTTTCTTTATGATATTCGTTTCCTATGTTTCGTATTAAAGTATTAAACGTACTAACTACTGATGATATATCACTGTATTTTCTGTGTATTCACATATTTTTATATTTTTCGCAAATATATGAAAACTGTATGCATTTATTTTAATTCATATCTTGACTTTTAATTCATCGACTTTCCATCAATCCCTTATTTTTATACATATATGTCAATACGCTCCGTATTTAACATTTTATTTGCAAAATTGAGAAGAGACTTAAGAGAGAAGAGGTTTACACACTGGGAGTGAAACAAATCACATATGAGCATCGAGTTAACGAAGACGTGCACGATGTAACGTATTCGCAACGCGATGGTAAACCTCGCGGACAAGCTTACTGAAGCTCGCGGGTATGGTCGTAGAGGGTGCGGGTGAATGTTTTCAGGCGGTGGTAGTAAAAGTGGCGCGGTATGGTACCGCGTTTTCCTCCGTTGCGAAGCGGCAAAGGGTGGCGCGGGGCCACGTCTACGACACCGAGGTGGAGGGGTACGTTTTCATTGATCCACCCTGTGCTACGGAAGCGCACCACGCAAGCACTTACAAGCCCTGAACGGAGCATTGATCTCGCCCCGTGCTGTCTCGATGATATTGTCGCTACGCCATGGGGAAAGGCTCGCATTCTCGAAATAAAAAGGAAAAAGAAAGAAAGGAAGAAAAGAAAAAAAAATCGCTACCCTCTTTCCTCCTCTCTCCCCCCCCCCTTCACCCGTGACAATTCCGTTCACGGGGGTGGTGATCAGTGATGGTCGCAACGTCACCTCGGTTCCCGCCAGCCAGTCCGAATCGTCCTCGAGGGATCGTCGCGACGCTGATCTCGGCGCGGACTCAGAATCGCGACGCGGCTTTACAGAGCGCAGGGTGGTCGACGAAGGTGGCGGGGGTTAGTTCGCGTAGCGGATCGCGAATGAGGTGTAGCGGGGTGATTAGTTTCCGCGGAGTCCGCTGCGCGAAAGACTGGCGCGTGGTGATGCAGTAACGGTCCGCGTCGGCTCGACTGATCGTGACAGTCGGCACCGAGGAGAGTCGCTTTCGCGGCACGAAGTACGCATAGCGTAGAGGAATCTGGAGGGTACGAAGTACCAGCGAGAGAGTTCGAGGGTGGACTCGTCGAGAGAGTGAAGAACTCGCGTGAGAGCGAAAGCCTCGGGCTTGGCGTAACCAGCGAGGGACCCTTCGTGCCGGCCGCGTTGCTCCGAGGGTGAGAGACGTGAAGACGACGTTGAACGTCGGGCTACGCCGAAGGGGTGCAGAACAGTGCCAACGGCGACTCGAGGTGCGAGGGAGAGGGCGAAGGAGGGTTGAAAGAGAGAGACGGAGAAAAATAGAAGGGGAGGGAAGAGTGGGCGAGAGTGAACAGTGGTAGGTGGAGGAGGAGAGGAGGAGAAGGAGGAGGAGAAGGAGGAGGAGGAGGAGGAGGAGGAGGAGGAGGAGAAGGAGGAGGAGGAGGTAGAGCGAAGGAGGACATAGCTTCGAGGGAGAAGGAACGCGGCCACTGAGGGAGGGTTGTGAAGCGAGAGGGACAGAGAGAGGGATAAAGAGAACGATCGTTCCCGTGTGCGCGCGCGTGCGGCTGTGTTCGTCCGCGTCCGATTTCGCGTGTGTGTTAGCGCGCGCGCGTGCGTGTGCCTGTGTGGTGCCCGCGTGTCCGTGAGCGTATGCACGCGCGTGCGCGCGCGCGCACGCGTGGAGTGTGTGGGTGCGTGCGTGTGTGTGCGTGTATGTGTACGAACGTGCGGCAGTGAGGGAGCTGTGAGAGAGTTCCCGAGGAAGGGATAAAGGGAGTGGAGAAAAGAAAGACTGGTCGCGCGATGCGGCGCGGCGCGGCGGCTTAGGAAGCAGCCAAGGGTGGCGCAGCCAAAGCGCGGGAGAACGGCGCCGAGACTGCCGAGAGAAGTGGTGGCGGACGCTTACGTGAACGGAACCTGGGGTGTTAAGGAGAATAGCCCCGCGTCAACACGGGCGACGCGGACCGCGGACGTGGCGCGCGGCGCGCGGCGGCCGGACACGAACGCGTCGACCGCGTCGACGGGCCTGTCCCCCGAGGAAGGGACCGTCGCGCGCAACGCGATCAATTTTTGTTGCGGCGCGCGGGCGGCTTAGACCGTAGTAGAACGGACGCGAGACGAAATGACGAGGCAACCGAGGTACCGATAACCGGCCGGATAATGTTGTCGCAGAGCAAGTTTTACGCTCTCTTCATCCACTACACGTTCGTGTAGCGCGACACGGGGCGGGTCCTTGCCGCTGCGGTGAAGAATAGAGAAGGAGGAGAAGGAGGTGGTGGAGTAGGAAGAGGCAGAAGAAGAAGAACACGAGGGGAAGGAAAAGATCTTATCACGGTGAAGGAGAATTGAAAGGAAAGTGAAGCAAGAGATACGGAGAAGGGAAAATCATTCGAAACTAAAGAGATAGCGCCTCGTACCAGCCGTCGTGCGTGGTCGCCATCGTTGGCCGAAGGCTGAAGGAAAAGAAGTAAGAAAAAGGAAGAGATAAGAAAGAAACGGAATTCGTGGCGTGGAACCGAAGGAACGGAGAGGGGCCGTACACGCGTGTTATACACGGCGACACGCGTATAGGCACGCAGGTGGAGGGACATCGCGCGAGGCGAAATTTTAGCGCCACGCGTCTCTCGTCGGTCGTTCTTCTTCTGCATCGTCGGTGTGAAAGTGTATATCTTAAGTGTGTCGTCTCACGGTGCTCGGTTGTGCTACCCTTACATCTCGAGCAAGGCCCGCGGAGGTATCCCAGAACCCGCCCCCGCCCCCCCGCCACCCTCCCTCTCTCTCTCCGCTCTCTCGACGTCGCAGTGCCTCTCTTCTCTCCATATCGCTACGTTGCGCTTCTCTTTTACGTTCCCAGCGGTGACTATCTACGCTGGAGAGTGTTCGACCTCCTCAACCGTAAGTGTCAACTCGAGTGTACGTCATGTATGCCTCCACCTAGGCAACAACAAGACCGTTCGAAAGTCACTTCGTTCTTTTCTTATATCTTTCTGCACCTCTCTCTCTCTCTCTCTCTCTCTCTCTCTCTCTCTCTCTCTCTCGTTCGTTTTTCGGAGCTGGGGGTCGATTGTGTGTATCTTGAAACCAGGTGAAAGTTATAAAAATGAACAAATTCACTAGATGTTGATCAATGAAATTATATAAATATTCTAGTTCAGAATTTATTCGCTTTTGTAATCATTTCGTCTCATTCCAAGATGCACAATCGGACTCCTGTTTAAACAATTCGCTTCCACGTAATTCGTTCCACGAATCGTCAAAGTGACTTGTGCAAACTTCGGCTGTCGCATTTCGTTTGTCAAAGTTTCGAGTGTTAAGCGTAATTGAGAGACTATTGCATTTCTCTAAACAATTAAAGAAATTTGTTGCTGATACTGTGGGAAAGTTTGACCTATTCTATTTTGCCATTTGGAGACTAGCTGTTTTTTTTTAATCCTGCTAGTCAAAACGTAACTCATTTTATTACTAATATTTTATTGGAAATGTTTTCCTTCAAAATTTGCTAATTTCATCTCTTAATGGAAGAGACCTTCTTTTTATGAAAAATTGTCTTATTTTTTAGAATATTTTCAATCATATTGGCCCAAATAAACAATATGTATCGTATAATAAATTTGAACTAGTAAGATTAAATTACATCGCGCGATTGTTCGTCTTGAGATGAATGATGTGAAGAAATCTGTGATATATATCAAATTACGTTGAATTACGTGGTTGCGCACAAACTTTGACAAACTTTCGGCGAACGATTTTCAGAATTCTGCGAAGAAATTGTAATTTTTATAGAAATCTAATACGTGACATTTCCATTGTGCTCGATTATTGTAGTGATTATCACTTGTTCTACATCACAGTAAGTAATGACTCGTTATTTATACGAGTTCCGATAATCTTCAAAATCTAAGATAATCAAATATGTAGCGTCCGCTGTGATGTTGCATACGATAAACTGTTTGACATTCTTTAGGACTACGGGCTTAGTTACCGTAAATATAACACACGTAAGCAAGTCGTAGAAGCATACGGGGGCGTACATTATAATGATACATATTAATAAGATAATAGCTGGCACGTAACGTGGGAGTAATGATATATCCATAAAAGCACAACTGATACATTTAAAATAGTGCAAATCCACGAGTTTGGCATGTCAGCGAAGAATATAGCAAACTATATTAATGATTTCCGACTGGAGAACAGAAGTGATCAAGAATAGGATTTCCAGTCACTAAATCAGAGCTCCACTGACGGTTTGAATTAAATAATCAGATTAGCGATTTTTTTTGACTTGCATTACTTATATCAACGTGACATTTTGGCCTTAGTACTTTAACCTTTGAGAAAATGTTGAAAAATAATAAATTTATATTTGAGCGAAAGAAAGTGCTATTTAATAAAAAGCTACTATTATTATTATTTCTAAAAAAAAAAAATGGCAATTTATTTTTAAACTCTATAAGATTCACTTGTCAGATTCTATATTTCTATTTGTATTATTCTAAATAAAAAAAAAATAAAAAAAAATGACATGACACTTGCATCATTTTTTTTTCATTCTAAAGATTTACTTTCTTTAAACGTGACGGTAAAAATATGTTAGATATTGGCGTTATACAACGTTATAGGGAAAAGTTTTCCTGGGTCTGACTATAAGAGAGTCGCCACGATGCAGTCGATGATCGAAGTGAAACGTGTCAGCCGTGAGTAGACGCTACGTCTGACCAGTCGTTGATTCGACCACTTCCATTGGCGCGTACGACGCGGCGGCGGCGGCGGCGGCGGCGGCGCTCGCGACGTTTCGTGTAGCTCGACGCGATTCGCGTCGGCTGCGTCGACTCGGCGGTGCACGTCGCCGTTTACATCGGTAACGAGGTCTCGATTACGAGGGACGATAGGCCTGGCAATCGAATTGCCAAGGTGTATGCCAAGCAGGGCCCCGCGTATGTTGCCGCGCATACATTTAGCGTGACGCGCGGCCCTGCCGTGGCTGCCATTCCCGATATATCGATCGACGCTGCCGCGGTCAGGGATCGGCCGCGCGCGCGACGAGCTCGTGGGTGACGGTGATCGGCACGAAGACTATGGCCGGTATTGATAGGCTGGTATTCGTAGTTCTTATATTTTAGACTGCCGTAAGTACGGTCTTAAGGTGTTACGAATCAATTAGAGAGTTGTATCAGCATCTTAAAACGTTACTTACAACATGTACAAAATATTTTGCTACTTCAGCTAGAATTGTAGCTATTTTTTTGTATGATTAGATGCAATACATATCCAATATCGCAGCACTTGAAATTGATCTATTTTAGCTATTTTTCGTACTTAGATAATTTTCGCTATAACTGCAAGATCACTTTTCTGAGTGAATAGTCTTAAAATAAGAAGATTATGAATACCGCTCATAGTCCGTTTTTATTCCAAAACTGTGTTAAATAATGTCTTAACTCTCAAATATCACACTGGTGCAAATTCACTGGTGCATCAGCTAAATCATCTGCAATCACCAGCTGATATCCTTTTTAAAATCTTTGAAGTGGAATTTAATTCTAAAAAGTGACGAAGGGTGATAATTGAGCCAGTGTTGAAAAAGAGTGAGACTAAATTGTCAATTTTTAAGAGTGAGATTTTATTCTTTAAAAAGACCCTACGATAATACTAATCAGTGATATTGAATCAGTAAATATACTGACAGTGTGTGTTAATATTTTTACAATCTTACAATCAGTATTATCAGTATTATTGACAATATATTTCATTTTAGTTTTACGTCATTTATTACACTGCGACATGAATCTGTGACATGAATCCTAATAAAGCGATACTGATGCTTGAGAATCAAAATCCAGATCACCGTCAGTATTCTACGTCAATCCATCAATATTAACACACACGATTAGTAATATTATCAGTACTGTTAATACTGACAGCATTATTGATACCGTATAAGGGCCACCTTTAGAATTAGATTTCACTCCAAAGATTTTAGAGAGTTATTTTTCAAAAATTCTTTCAAAAACCTTAATTTTCATCATCAAAATAAATGCTTTGATGATGAAAATCAAGGTTTCTTAAATATAAAAATCGACTATGAATATCTGCCTATGTCCTTCGCCAGGATATACCACGAATAGTAAAAATAACAAGTAATCCACTCTGTTTATAGATGCACCTTTTTATGTACGGTTTATACACGGAAAGAATTTTTTCTGTGAATTGAATGAAAGGTTTTGCTGAAATATTGTATCTGAATGTAAATCAATCCATTGTGATTAACTTCAATATAAATGATATTTATATTAACACATTTATATACACTCTTAGACATATTGAGTAGGATTAGTGTAGTAATCTATATAGAAATAATTAAAAATAATTCAAATCGAGTATAATTTAACATTATGAATTTAACAATGTAAGACGCTCAAACTGATTGCTATAGAATCTCAAAACTTTTCGCAGCATTGTTCGACATGCTTAAGTTTTCTAATTAATTATTTTGGTGATTCAACAAAATTATTTTTGGATTTGTATTTAATAAAATTTTTATATAGTTCAGAAAATGCTTTCTATACTACCAAAATTGAAATCTATTTTTATATATGTAATCTAAATAATCTAACGAATCAACAGTCAGAAAATATAAAAATATAAAAACGTAAAAGAATAATCTTAAATTTCAATTTTTCGATGACGCACGGAAAGAATTTGCTGAAATATTAAAAATTTTAACTATTGATACATAGATCAGGAAATAGTTTTGACCATCACATCAATTATGTAAAAAATTTAAGCATAATAAGCAATGCTGCGAAAAGTTTTGATATTCTTGCATAATTATTTTAATAGTCCAACAAAATTATTTCCTTTTTTATATTTAATTCAGTTTTTAGATCAGCAAAATCGTTCTTTTCATGTATTAATATTCATAAAAAGTTTCTAAATGCCACGTGCAGTGCTACTTAACGATACCTTGAAAATTTTAAATTAAACTGGAAATTACAAGACTCGCGCAAAAAATATTATAAAATTGCGCTATTTATACCTCTCTCCAAAACACACCTTTAATCAATGCCCCATTCTTACAAGATCTAACTTCGCCAAATCCCTTGGGGAAATTATAGAAGGCCTTGACACAAACTCACGTGACCTTTTAAAAATTGAAACGGTTACACAGTGTTATTAGACATCAAGTCCCGCTTTGATTGAGTACGATCAAAGCTTCTTAATTAAAGATCTTGGTGCCCAATAATATTTTTGCTTTCTTCACTTATTTTTTTTACATAGAAAACTTTAATTAACGAGGCGCGGAATATACATTACTGTACGGTAACGTTACAAGGACAATAAAGTCAGTTAACGTCAATTCGATTGGCACAATCGATCGCGTCGCGATTACGGCAATGATTGTGACATGTCTGCTAGCTGGTGACCTTCCTCCGCGCGAAAATTGTCGGTCAATACGAGCTGCACGATCCGCTTAAGAGCCGCGCGATGGTATCGATCACCGTGCCGTGCACGACGACGCCTCGGAGGACTTTCTCCTGCGAGGAAACGTGCGAGTCGCGCTGTGTTGTAACGATATACATTTTTCTCCAACAGCAGACCACATCACATCCGCCCATCACTTTCGCTCCCAGGTCGCTCACGCGCGACTTTTTTTTTTATTATCTCGCGCGATCACACAGTTTCCTGCCGGGCGTCTCGAAGCAGAGAAAAAGAGCACATCAGCACCTGTTAAGCGATTTGCGTTCCGATACCCACGCGGTTTTTTCCTCCAAGGGCATCTCATTACCTATCTGCTGTTTAAAGTGTTATTAAAATGAGGATGTTTCTAAGAATTTTAATTCCATTAGTTTTGTTACGAAGATGATCAAATATTATGACGAATAATATTCTCTTCGTCCGCACAAGGAAATGAAATCTATTTCTTTTTCTCTCTCTCCTCATTACCGAAGTTTGCGACAGATTTGGAATATTTTGCGAAATGCGACTTTTTCTTCTCGAAGTAAGCTAAAGTTTAATTAAATTGGATTTAAACTCGCCATAATCGTTCAATAAGGGTGTCACAATGATGGCGCCTTTGTCTCGCGGCATACTTGAACTTATAGCGGTTCGATTCGCCGCGTAATCGTGCGTGAGCAGACGTAACTTACGTCATCGTCCATTGAAGGCGACACAGAGGCGCGAGAGCGCTCGTCAACTCTCGGCTCCTTTGTGTGACCCAACGGAATATTTTTACAATCTTACGTAACCCACACACACACACACACACACACACACAAACACACGAACACACATATGTGTACACGGGGGCGAAACACTAGGCGGATTCCTCGATTCCGCGCATACTCGCGTGCCGTTTCGCATTCCGCGCGTATAAATGTACGAAACGGGGCGAAACGGCAGAATAATTGATACGCCGCGCCGGCGGCCGCGAGATAGTTCCTCGAGATCCCTTAAAGTTTGATAAATCATCCCTCGGCATAAATAAACGATCGATAGGGCGTAATGTCAAGGGTCGCGTCATATACCCCGCGCGCGATCGCCGATCCGTGCTAAAATAGGATATTCAGTTCCGCGTTAAAGAGCGGCATGCTCCGAGAGAAAAAGGGGAGTACTTATCGGGATAACGCGCCCTGGCTAACCGTTCCTCTTTTAACGCATCGAACGCGGCGTAGGAAGTGCTCGACGGAGGAGTCCGCATGTAACGTCTTGTGCGATTATATAAAACTGTCCGCTGACATTTTATTAGCTGGTATTATTTTTGTTTCCTTTTTTCTTTACTTGCTTCTTTACTACACTTTTGGAGAAAAAAAAAAAAAAAAAAACATGAACGGAAGATCGATTTCTATACGTTACCATTACAGTGTATGTACGCACAGAAAAAGACATACTGTGCATAAGTAATAATTAACGTTTCAAGTATTTCAAGTTCGTATATCCGTAAATCTATCATAAATCTATCATAAAATAAACGTATAACAATTGTAGACTCTCCAATTTAAAGGCAAACAATGAACAAGAGTTAAAAGGTCAATGAGAATATAGCGTGTTTATAATGTGCAGATTCATTTTTCGAAGATTTTAGAAAACTTTATTGTATTACAAACAGGATGATATCTTCGTAATTGATCCCAAATTGAATTCATTTCTCGAGTTCTCCTCAGAAATAAAAATACAGAGAAATCAAAAATGACTCACCGATCCATCAAGATAAAATCACTAGCAGGTTCCCGAAAATGAAGTAGCGTCTAATTCCAAATTACACATTATTATAAAACTGAAAATCTAGTAAAGTGACAGGTGTCAAAGTGACTCACCTTAAATATTAAATTTATTCAAAATACTATAGTTACATATATTATCATATGAATTAAGAATTCAGAAAGCAGATATAAAATTCGATGATTTGTCAACAGTAATTGTGTTACTATATCGAAATTAAACAGGAACGTTATTTTCTGTTAAATATGGCAGAATAAAGGCGATTTACGAAAGTTTGTCCTTCCGTTCAGGACTAAAACTCGCTTAATTTCTGATGGGTAGACAGGTCTTTTAAAAGTGCGCGCGCGCAGAAAAAAGGGTGCAGCAGCAGCAGCAGCAGGAGGAAAGGGGTTGGGAGAGAAGAGGGACAGGTTTTACGGGGCGAACGAACGCAACAGGTGCGCTACGCTTCCCTTCATCCGTGTCGTCCTCGAGTACAAGTGTACGCAGACGAGTACAAGCGCACCCGGGAAATAGAGTTGCACCAGTTTCCTGTACGTCGATAATCCTCTGACTCCCCTTAAAGTCACTTCTGGCCAATTTGAAACAGTTGTGCTTTGTATCATATCTTTCTCGGTCATCCCACCGATCAACTATTTATAAGCGATACAATGCGTATTAGGATGTTAGATATATATAATATACTTGTGTATACCTCTGCGTCTGCCAGTCAGTGAGTGAGTTTGAATATTTAGACGGTATTATTATATAATTTCAAAGTGTTAAATTCTCTCATCTCTGTGTTAAATTTACTCTCTAAATCTTTTGAAAATCTCACTCCAAAAGACTGAAAAGTGAGCCAGTCTTGAACAAGAGGGGCAGATTTTCGCTCTTTATAGAAGTGAGATTTCTTTTAGAGTAAGATTTCGTCCTTTTAAAGCGAAAGTCACCCTGAGGAATGAAGTCTCATTCTAGAAAAAGGAGTGAGATTTTATTTCTTTGGAGTGAATCTTACTCCAAAAAAGTGAAAATCTGCCACTTTCGCTCAAAAGTAAAAAATCTGGCTCAATTTTCACTCCAAAAGATTTATAGAGTATTTTCAGTATAAATATTGTATAACGATTCGGCGTGTCTGTAACACAGATTATGGACTAATTGCCCGTTTTTACCATTGTAGATTAACTATAATTTCAGTTCAACTTGCACACTTCATCTTTTTCTAATTCTTGAAATTAGAAAAAGATGAAGAGATAGTTCGCGAATCAAGATTAAAACTAAACTACATTTGTAGAAACGGGCATAAATTGGATTAATTCCGACATTGTTTATCTCGGGAAGGAGGGGAGGGTTTCCCCTTAATGAAAATTTTAATTATAGGAATCAAATGATAAAGCGTAGATGTAATCTCTACATTAGGATATTAGTACAATTTAATACAGTATGAACACGTGTTATAAGAACGTAATCCTTTTTTGTATGAAATAATCGGCTTTAGTGAGTCAAAGAGAAAAATAGACACATAGAGATAAGTAGAAAGAGAGTAAGAGAGGAAAGGTGAAGAGAAAGAAATAGGTTACGAGGTGCTAAAGTAATGTACTATGCGGGCTGTTTTCTAAACCGTGAAATTCCTCGTTATCCGCTATTATTCTGCACTCAGCAAAAGTCTATATTGTATCAACCATTTAGAGAGTTTAAAGTGCCATCATTTGTCAGTGCAACCAAAGATTTATCTCAGTCATTATCATAAATCAGGTTTTCATTTATAAACATGAATCCGCAGCTATAACTCGCGTTTCTTATAATCCTCCGCATCACGATATTATTTACGATAAAGCAACAAAAAAGAAACACCGATGGAACCCACAAACTGCACAACATCAATATTATACCTACAATTTATTATTTTTCTTCAATCTCAGAGTAATATTTATATTAGAAGTAGAGCACAATTATTCCTAACTTTTTTTTTAAGTGCGAAGAATTAATCTTTTCGCTTGTTCATTAAAAGAAAGTCCTAATTAATTTAGCTTTCAACTTTAACGTTAAGCACATTCTCTCTTTCCCCTCATAATTTTCCTGTTTTAACCCTGTGTCTGCATTTAATTAATTAACTTCATCGTGTTTTCTCTAATTGACGAGATTACGACGATTACGTGTTCCGTCTCGCGATTAGAAACGGAATGACGAAAATGCAGATTTCGTGCGTGAAAGAATTAAAGGGGCGGGGGTGGGTAATCTGCCGCGGGAGGGGGTGGATTCTTGGAAGCGCAATGCCGAGCTGAACCGTCAAGAAAGTCAAGCGGGCAATCGATCGATTGCCCTCGCACGAACGCATGGCCCTGTTTTGCGCTATACTTCGCGTCGCGGTATACTTCGTCTTTTGTGGGTCGCGTCAGTGCAGAACGTCGCGAGTGCAATGCAACCCACCGTCTACGGACTTGGTTTCCACTTCGCTGGCACGTAACGTCCGCCCGTGCAACACAATGTTACAATGTAACAACCGAGCTCTCTACTGCATTTTCAGATATATCCTCGTAACAGATTACTCGCTATAGAGATCTTCATATCTCGCGTGTCCACGCGACAGCACGAAATATTTTCCTTCCTTTCTTTCGCGTTCTTCTACGCCTCTCGTCTTCCCTTCTCGCTTTTTACGGTGACTAAAATAGAAATTAATAAATACGCTAATACTAACACCATTTCATAGTTTCGTACGAAAGAATATTTGATATATCAAATGCGGCGTTTAATGCGCCGCAGGCTTTCGCTTGTTTGTCTGATCATAAATAGCCATCACTACTTGGCGTAATTGCTTGACGTAAATACGATGTTTTGCCGCGATCGACAAATTATTTCCATAGAAAATATGAGATGCTATTTGTTATCGTTGCGTACATTGAAAATACATGTAACAAAGTTATTTTAATTGTACGTAAAATTATAACGAATTCAATTGAACGCATATATTCAGTACGCACTGGTGCACATTGGATGCGTTCGGCAACCAAAAAAAAAAATCAGAGATGCGAGCTAGTAGATGGCGAGCTTGATCACGTAATCTTCGAGCAATCAGAGTGCCAAGAATTAATTCCGAACGACACAGAGCTGTAAACTGTCCTTTAAGGTTAGATTATAAAATGAAATTATTTATTTCTATGAAATAAATGCCCTATTAATTGAAAATTTCTCTTTCGCTCTACTGATACTTAAAAACTGATAATAGTCTTATATATTAAAAATAGATTATTACACATGAATGTAGCAGACTCATATGCAAGATGCATTTTCTTCAAAGAAAATAATACGTTGCAAAATAAATTTTAGCAATTTATAAGTTATATTCGTTAGAGTTTGTTAATATATTAATACAGTTTGATTTTATTTCATTCTATATGTGCAACATAAGCTTTGATCTAAAAATTAACTAGCAAATTCTTTGTTTTCAAATATGTAACTTCAAATTTATAAAGAGGAAAAGAGTTGAAAACTCATTTTCCTCCGTTAAATATTATACATAGTGTATTCCATCAATTTCTATTTGATAGCATTTGTTTGTACACTTAGACATTATAACGATTCAAATATACTATTTGTAAAATAGAAGTATTAAAAGAGATGAACGTACGTTATGTGTTAATGAGTCAGTTGGATACATTATCATAAATATACAGATTATAAATTTAATTTAGGCGCAAAAATCTGCATTAGCTTTACGAGCTCCTCTTTGAATCCGGAGTGGATCGAGTAGTTCGATTGGCACTAGAAATGTTAATACCGAACGCGGATGAGATGTCATGTAGCAGAAAGATGCGAGTTGAACGATTGTCGAGGTAAAAGAGCAAACGGACGCCTGCGATTTGCAATGCCGAACGCATCTATTATAGTCGTTGGTTTTCAACACACAAATTGATCGTGTAAAAATATATTTAAAATAAATATAGAAACGGGTTAAATCGTAAATTTCTTAATACATTTTATTAAACTATTATGTAAAATATGTATTTTATAATACGAGATATTTGCATTTCACTTTTATACTCATTGTCAGATTAAATCAGTGTACAATGGTTTGAATGTGCATCACTGCGTACTATTAATTTACGTCCAACTGTATTCGCTATCAGACAAACTTATTTATTTATATTTAATTGGTAAATTAAATATAAATAGATCAATTTATATATTTATACTTAAATTGATTTAAATATTTTATTTAAAAAAATATATATACTCATCATGTATTTTGATACATAATATTTTATTGATTGCGATTGAAATATTTGTTTCATCATATTCTTGATAATTGTGTTATTTGTAATTAAAAATATTGCAAAGTAATTAATTGCATACATTGTAAGAATTATATTTAACCTATTATTCCTAAGAGAGCTACAAGCATTGTGTATTTATTCAAACATGAAAAAACCTACCACAATGTAGATTAACTTTAATCTTATATAGTTTAACTTCTTTTTATCTCTTTTTAATTCTAAGAATTAGGAAAGGTAAAGAATAAATTAAATCGAAATTAAATTACATATAATACGTTGACAGAAATGGATGTAAGAATGAATGGGTGTAAGCATGTTCCCGAAATGCATTTATGCTTGGGTTTTCCCACGCATTTCTTGTGGTGAATCAAGCATTTCATCGAAATCGTATGAATCATTTAATCGATCTAAATAACGCTGGACACACCCAACCCAGTCAACATTATCACTGTCGCCACGTCAAACACGTCGATGCAAAGTAATTTTCTTTCGCTGACGTTCTCGTTCCGATCGGCGGGCTCTGTGACCATCTTCTCTATTGCACATAAGATACGTTTACAGAATATCGACATTTCACGCGTGTAATTGAATCATTAGGAATTGTGCAAAAATTTGCCGAAGTTGCAATTTGCGCAATGTAACGCGTCACTAAAAATATAGGAGATTTATTTTTTAAATAATTTGCTAACATGGAAATGCTTTATTTCACTAATGTCCAATTTCATTAATATATGACAGGTTAGTTAATTAATTAATTATCAAGGGCAAAATTAAGTAACATCAATTAAGGTTACCTTTAATAATCAAAGTGGTAATAAGACATTAAGATTATTTATTGATTCGTTCACGTAGATTGGCTCGATTTATCTTACTTTTTATCTTTCTCTAATCCTATGAATTAGAAAAAGCTAAAGATTACATTAACTGAGATTAAAACTACATTGGTAAAAATGGACATAAGAGAGATTATAAAAGATGAGTGTAGCACAATGATTCATCTCTTATTTAAAATATTCGTCGCACAGTTACTTTCATCACAGTTGAAATCTGCGGCAACGCCAAGTTCTTCGACTTTCACATTTACGTAATTGAACAACTGATCTTAACAGAACGTTCTCCGTTTTCCGTTTCTTACTTTGTCGAATTTTTTATTTGATGGAAACTGTGAGCCACTCGCAGGTAGATTAAATTACATAAATGTGAAATATTTCGGAAACACTTGTATTACTGCATATGAACATTTACTCACGAAAAAAAAACAATTTTGCTAAAGTAATCTAAAAATTTAGATAGATATAGATCTGAAAATAATTTTCTTGGATAATTAAAATAATTATGTTGGAAAGTCAAGCACATGATGAGCAAGTTGCAAAAAATTTTAGCAATCAGTTTGAGCGTCCTTCGTAATTATTTTGACAATTCAACAAAATTTATTTTTAGATCTGCATCTAGTTAAAATTTTAGATATTGCAAAACTGTTTTTTTTTTATGCGTTATTTGCGTCGCAAAAACGTGTGCTAATATTTACACCAAACATTATCGGACTACTGTCATACGTTGGAGATATTTCAATTTGGATGACTTTAATAGCCATCACTCGATAGAAAAAACACGGAAATAAATCTTAGAAATAACGAGTCTTTTCTTATCTTCCGTCGACTGTCTCGTAAACTTTTTTTTTTATTCCCGCAGTTGCGAGTATATTTCAATATCCATCTTGTTCTCACGCCTACAAAGTGTTTTACAGGCAAATGCTTGAATAAGGGATTAGCGAGTATTATTAAAATGAATACGTTAATGAACAGTTTCATTTAATTGTATGTAATTAATAGCTTTATATAATAAATTTAATAATTAATAGCTATTCGCACTGATACTTGAAATATTTTCATATTCCGATTTATCCGTAAATGCGCGTGGGACATATAAATCGCGTGCGACGCTCTTATTTTGCGTGTGAAAAATTTAGAACGCAAAGGAGTGTACGCATTTTTTTTAACGGCTGCAACCGGGAAAAATACCTCGCCGTGTAGTAATTGATATCCGGATATCCAGGGAGCAAATGGACTTGTCTATTTTAGTGCATGCATCACCCACGTCTACCTATCGCCAATTCTATCCTTTTGGGGATCCCCCGATTCCTATCGCCGATGGCGATTTAATAATGTAAATTGTGTAACGAACGCACGTACGACTCCCACGATATTTACATTCTTTTTTTGTTTTCCTCCCCTGCTGCTTTTTACGCTGTCCTGGCATTGGCAACGGTGGAAGGTTCGGTGTGGCGACGACGACGACGACAGTAGCGTCAGCGGTCGTCGTCATGACAACGTTTTTCCGCAACGTACTCGGCCTGGTTCGTGACGTCACGCGACGTCGGCGTCGGCGTCGCCCCACCAGCCGGCCAGCCAGCTACCGTCGCCAGCAACTGGAAGGGTTTTCCTCCACTCCAGGGGTGGTTTCCGGTGGCGCTACCGTGTAGGGTCCATGAATATGGCGATACGCAGAATACCAGGCTGAGCTGGCTAGATGATTCACCTTCGCCCACCAGTGAGCATCTTTGAAACGTCCGGTACTCGAGGGAACAACTTCGATCGATCATTGGAAATTGACGACTTTGTGGAATTTGTGTCTCCAGAATCGCGCTTTTCCCCTCCGATGTACTTCATATTTTTTACATGTTTCCTTTACACATTCAAAATTAGGCATCCTTCGATGTGTCTAAATTTTTTATGAGATTTTTGGAAAAGATGATTGAGGATATATTGTATTCTTTTTTTTCTTTTTATACACGGCTTGAAGATTGATGAACATTTTTCAACAACGTTGTCGCGCGCGTGAAACTTCGTGGCATCATGAATTCCGACATGTCGTCCCAAATTTCTTTTTAAGACTGTATTTCATATAAACATCGCGATTCGAAACTTTTCAATATAATTTGTCAAACGTTTGTTCTCTCGGCGCAATAAATCGGGTTGACAATTCCGATCCTTTTTGGGACGAGAGTCTAGTACAGGATACAAACAACTTGTACTGCAGTTATTTATTCCATCCTTAGCATAAGACACACGACACGTCTATATCGACGATAGTTTGAAACAAATCGCGAAAGCACAGAGATATTGGACATCGAAAAATCTTCATTTCAAGATTATCACAGTTGTAGTACATAATTCATGAGTTTTATATGTATGCATGTTAATGGATATGCAGTTTGAATAAAAAATTGTTTGTGCTGCATATCAAAGTGAATAAAAACACGTGAAAAAAATATTATAATAGGAATATATCGTGATTGTGATAGGAAGATATCAGAATTTAAGATAAATGTTGAAGGTATACACCTTCTTGTCACGTACACCAACTCTGAACGCTGTCTTCGAATAGCAAGTTAACACTAAAATGATCGATGGTGCCATTTGACATCGTTAATCATTTCAATTGTTTTCTTTTTTTTTGTATCAGATAACAATATACAGAAATGAGAACAAAATATTAAAAATATATAAATATAATACAAATAATTCTAAGAATACAAATAATAAAGTCATGTATAGAATTAGATAAGACACCTTTGACACCTCTGTTATATTCGATCTGTTTTCTCTCTTCTGTAACTAAACTAGTACACTGATAGAATTTAAAATAAAATAGATATATGAATTGATATAATGAAAGAAGCGAGAAAGAAAGTTCTAGTACAGAAATAAAAAACAGACCTCTTGTATGTAATTGCAAACATTTTCTTGACGGTTGTATATAAAATTGATTATATGAAATCTTTCTGTACATATTTTTCGCCACTTTTTTTCTGATTACATACCGAGAATACTCAGTAATGTCATACGCTGTGCGATAATAACGTGTATATTAATTTATTGAAAATATGCCGAAGCCGAAATTGTTATTAGAAGAAACGTCAAGGATTGCATCGCCGATAATTGACTCGTCTGCGCCGAACCGTGTCTCATTTCCGTGTGTATGTCGGAATTGAAATGGATCGCGCATCGTTTTGTACGACTAACGCCGCGGATGTATTCACTGTAGCTATTTATTGATCCACGATCCAGGCGAACGACGCACTGAAAAGTGCTTCGGTATAACGTTCTTGTGTCCGACATTAATTTCATTTATGATCATAAATCGAATTCCGCAAATCTTCAACGACCGCTAACCAAATTTGCCCGAGATATTTATGCATAATAATCTTGGATTTCTCAGTAATGAATCACGAAATAAAACTGACATCGCACATTTTTTTAGTGGACAGATCCTTAATTTGCATGAACTGCTGTATTGAAATATATTTCACTCGACATCCCTTTTATCTTCTTATATTAAAGTTCTTGCAATATTTCCTCCTCCTTCATATTTCATACTCTGCGCGTGTCTTACTTTTGCAGTTAATATTTTATGTTAATTCTTGAATCTTATATATTTCCTCTTCTTGAATTTGATATTTTTCCCATGGCTTTACATAATTCTGATCACATTTAAGGTTCTCTTTTGGTTGTGTTTTTTTTACTAAATGCAAAAAATAAATGCAAAAAAAGTAGACAATTTTCGTAGAAGCGTTACTTTGAATAAATCGAGAGGTCAATTGGTTACAAATGTAAAATGAAGTGAAGAGTATATTTGCGCTTTGCGCTTTGGATAGCAAATAGGAAGGGTCAGAAAGGGAATCGGGAAACAGTAATTTCTTTCAGAAATATTACTCGTTAAGAGCCTCGGTGTAGCCGCCCGTTTCAGTTACCGCGTATAATTTCTCGATGAAGGCCGATTTGTCGCAGATATAGTTGACCTCGTTTCTTCTTGCTTCGCACGCTGGCAGAGCGCCGCTTTTTATTGCATTTCTATATCCATGAAATACAACCTCCGTTCAAGCTCACATTCGGTACATACTGTATTGGCTAATTAATTTCGCGGTTTTATAATACTACTTAATAATTAGAAGATCTTCGCCATTATCCCGTAACCTACTGTGAGAATGTGAGCGAAAGGCCATAAGTCGAATTAATATCAAAGTAACATTGATTCAATAATCTCCTCTCGATCAAATTGATCCTTTTGTGAACATAAAGTATGTAGATTTCGATGCTTTTGTAAAATAATTATAAAAAGCTCAACCGTACGCTTTATTTGATGAAATATTAATAAAGCAGAAAAAAATTGTAATAATTCATTATTTTATTCGTTATTTCCTTAGAAATAACAGGAAAATTTGATTACCATTTCATGCGTGTATTTGCGCAGCGTTCTTGTCTTTTTCGATATATTTTGTGCTTTTGTAATATTACAAATGGCCACTATGATTAAAATACAAGCAAATGAAAATGATTACGCGCTGTTATGTTTTCAAATATTTCGTGGAATTTCGTAATGAGCGAATAAAATCATATATATCTCGAACGCGACCGCGCAAATTTCACATTATGAGCTAAACGTGGTTAAAAAAATATGCATTAAATGATTCGAGACACGCGATTTGCGCGTTGGCCATCTCGCAAAGTTATAAACCATCGATTTCCTTCGTAAACAGAAAAACCAGAGGATAACTGAATACAATATAAAGCACGATATACTCATATTAAAAGTAACGTAATTGCTCTTACTGCTGCGTACGTATAAATGTGTAATTAGTACCGAGAATACCGGAATGCGAAAGATGTACTAGGCGACAACCGACGACTCTGTCATTTTTTTTTATTGTATAGATAAAAACAAGGCTTGTTCCATTGCTGTGATTTATTTTATCTGATAACACGATATCATTAGCTAAGATAGTCAAATGTGACGTTAATTTAATGAGATAAATAGAAAATATCTTTTGATTTATATTCACTTTCGCAATTAGTACGATAATTGGATTAACTAGCAAGTTAAAATCGTACCGAGTTGCGAAACTTTGCTATTAAATCCTCCAAACAAAATTTACAGAAGCAATTTAATAATATGTATTCACATTTTACTTGAAAATTGTAATGTACGAGTAAGAATCGAGATCCATACATCTATTTAATCCATTCAACTTATTTCGATGATCAGTTATGCAATATTCATCGGCATATATATATATCTGTATTACTGTCTATATTGGCATTTAAAATGTAAGGGTTGCACTTAAGTAGGTCGAACCGTGCAACGAAAACGTTCTACATAGCAAATAGGAAATACACATAACAATGGGGATTAGTATTGTAAGCCTCGTGAAAGAACGAATTTAACGAATTCTCTTTATGAATAACCACAATTTCTTCTTTAATAAAGACTCGTTAAAAAATATGTTACAAACAATTATTACAAGATAATGTTTACACATCATAAATATTCATAACATATCATATTCTCTTAGCAATCTTGAAATTTGTATAATAAAATTTGTATGATGTAGAAACAGATTACTAAAAATTTGGATTCCAATTTTAATCCTCCAAAACTATTGGATCAATTCAATTACAAGCCTCTTTGTCAAAAATATCAAATAATTCAATTTTTTAAATACTATATCTACAAGAAAGTTTCAAATGTTCTTATTAAGACATATTTACAATTAGTATTCACTCTTTTTCATACAAGTTACGTCATTTTAATTCTTCGAAATTAATTAATGCCTTTTAATCAACGTAAATTAACTTTTAAGTAAACAGGTGGTTTATACGCAAGTTGGTAAGCAGGCTGGTCATAAAACCTAGAAAGAGTTTAATTTTGTAACCATATTTTTTTCATACTAGCATATTAATTTTACATTAATTACACCTTTACGAGATAAAGGAATGTAAAAATAATTAACTTTAAGATTGAGCATCTGGATAAATTATACCTGTTATTTTCCTCCTTCGGAATAATAATTATCTTTCTAATAAATCAAAACTTTGAAAGCCGAGAGCCAACGGGAAGAATAGGACGGCCATACCCAATAAATATTGGAGAGAACACTTCCGCGTGTCGAACTCCGACGTTCCTGTATATAGTACCGGCCGACCCTCTGCATGTGCGTGTTTCCCTGGCGAACAACAGCCCTTCACTCTTACTTTTCCTTACGTTGCGTATCGCCAGGCCAGGCGCTCGGTGCCGCGCCGCTGCCGCCGATGCATAAGCGCATGTGACCGAGTTTCGGCGGAATATGATCGACCGCGCGAAACTCGGTCAAAGACCACCGACACCTTTCCGCGACTCTCTGCCCGTGCCCGTGTAAGGGTGCCGGCACGATCTGCGCGAAATTCCCTTCCCATCCGCGAGCGCGCGGACGTCCGCAAACGCGATCGTTTATCACTGCACGTATTTATCTTCGGCGATTCGCGCCCTAATCGCGAAAACCGATCTCAAGAGATTGATCCAAATTTCTCTCTCCCGGTTTCTCCTTACTGGAAGGTTAACTCTCTCTGCGGCAGAAATACGATCTTAGCGCAAAGGAAGGATCTCGTTCACGTAAACGTGAATATCAAATGTTGTCATTAGTATTACAAGTGAGAGATTAGTATTACAAATAACTCTGTTAAGAATGTAATCAGGTGTATAGGCTCTGGAAAAAATGATAGAAATTTTAAATTTATACTTTTATAAAAGTGAATATTATATACATACGAAACAGTTCAAGATCAGATCGATATTTATATATTTAACGATACAATTTTATAATTTAAATGAAAATTTTTCATTTTATCTCAGTTATATTAAAAAAATATGTCTACTGATTGAAATAATTTTTCGTCTAGGTCCTAATTCGCCAGACTTTTTGCTTTATTTTCAAATATATAATAAAAAAATCTCTAATTTTTTCTTATAATCGTTCCATTTTGTGAAAAATATGTGTGCAATACATTTTTAAATTGTAATAGCGTACTCGTATCCATACGATAAGAATATTCTCCATCACATAATTTTATAAAATTGTATGTTATGCGTGAAAATAATTATGCAGATTTCGCGGCTATATAAATTCCAGATTTTTTTATATTAATTAGAGGAAGAGGATTCGGCGCACTTATCTGGTTTCTTTGTTTTTGTTGCAGATAAAAATCGACCGACTCGAAGATTAGACTATGTTATTTCGGATAACGGATTGATCGCACCCGTCGCTTCATTTACACGTGAGTATGCATTTTTCGAAGGAGTGGTATCCCATTTGCAGGAGTAGCTCGTTTATTCGGTGACATTACTCACTAACGACTTCCACGAGGCCTCGCAATATTCAGAGAAATACGCTAATCACGTTCTATAATTAAGACTTACGTCAGATTGGATATATGACCTTATGCTTAAAATTGTATCTACCGCCATTGAACTTTTGCAACTTTGTACTATGGAAAATGTCGAAAACACAGCGGCATAATGTCATTCCACGAAACCAGCTAGTTATTTGTTACATTTGTACTCTCCTGACAACATCGGGATTACGATATCTTCGGTCTTATCGCAACGCAGCACTTGCTCGACTCCTCTTAGGTCGGACATGAAAAATCTTGGTTCGCGTTGGACGGTCCCCGACATAGCACGCACTGCCGCAGCGCGTTCGTCATTTCTCGTCGCCATTTCGTTGGAACGAGATTCAGGTAGTAGCAGCAGCAGCAGCAGCAGCGGCAGCAGCAGCAGCAGCAGCAGCAGCAGCGGCAGCAGCGGCAGCAGCAGCAGCAGCAGCAGCGGCGGCGGCAGCAGCAGCAGCAGCAGCAGCAGCGGCAGCAGCAGCGGCAGCAGCAGCAGCAGCAGCAGCAGCAAGAGCAGCATCCGTAACAGGAACAAAACTAGAAGTAGCGGTAGCATCAGCGACGGCATTAGCAGCAGCAGTACTCGCGTGACGGCGATCGACAAGAAGAGGGAGAGCAAGAGTAGCGGCAGATCGGCAATCGACGTGCTGCACGGAGCGCCCTTATCCGTCCGACCGTACGTAACGGCGTCGTGTGACCGCATCGTCGGCACGACGCGCCCGGAATCGACGACGCCCAGGAATCGGCCGGTAGCCGGCAAGTCACGCCGCTTTCAGCACCGGACCCGTCGTCCTCGTCAGCCGCAGCAGCAACTTTACTACCCCCCCGCGTCGTGGGATACGCGCACACTACACTTCAGGAACTGTTAGCACCGATCAAAAGTGAGTCCAGTCCATCGATGGATCGTACTCGACTTTTGGCATCTTCGTATTGAAAATAAATTTACTAAATTTTTAACAAATATTTTTCTCAATAGTACTAATTACACGTTTACTCACAGTGAATGAGTATTTACTAAAAAAAAAAAGAAAAAAGAAATACCTAAATCAAATTATTGGATACACCAGATAAATATATGTTTACATTTAATAAATATTTAGTTAGTACTATATCGAAATAAATATTTATTAAAATTTAGTACATTTTTTTTCACATAATTCTTCGTGTTTCATATATTCAGTTTCTTCAATTTGACTTCATTTTTTCTTCATAATTATTCAATAGTTTCGATAAAAGTCGATTTGCATTTTACTTATTTTTTTTCTTATAGATTTAATTCATTATAATTCACTGTCTTTAAAGATCCTATATTGTTGGCGATTAAAGAATAGCATCAGTAATATTATATTGCTTGTCAATTTAATTTGTGATGTTGAGTACTCCAACTCCAGTTTAAATCTGTATTTCAAGAACGATAAATAATTGGCATTGTAGTTTGCTTGAAATAGGAAATTCATACAAAATATTACCAGGCATTGTAAAATTTACATAAAATATTATTAGGCATCAAGACTCGCTTTGATCGAATATAACCTTCTTCATTTGTGTTTAACAATCTTGATTTAAAGATTGTTGCTATTGGTATTTTTTTCTGAATTGTAAAATTCAGTAAAATACAATATTATCAAGAACCTCTTTTATCGTTTGTTTGCGTTAATATCTCTTTCATTCTTCTTTCAAGTATTTTCCTATCCATTTTCTCTCACTTATTATTCTCATGTTACGTTTTTCGCTGATCGCAGGAAGGTGGCTCAGCTGTGCGCAGCCTAGACAATGTCCGAAGATTCTGACTCTATATCAGAGGAAGAAAGAAGTTTGTTCCGTCCGTTCACGCGGGAGTCCCTGGCAGCGATCGGGGCTCGCATTGCCGAGGAAGAGGCCAGGCAGAAAGAGCTTCAGCAGAGAAGAGCGGAAGGCGAGGTATGAACGCGGCCGTATGCGCTCGTCGCACGATCGCGCATTTCTAATTTTTCTTCGCGCATTAACTACATCGACACATAATTCGTCATGTGCGTATATCGTAGGAGAACCCCTTAAGTAGCGCCAAATAAATTACGCGGTCGTTTCATGACGATCGCGTTCAGGTATTTCGATCCTTATTTCACGGAACTCTCGAAGAGATATTGTTTGAACTGTAAAAAGATCATATTGGTAATTCGAAAAAAATATGCTTTTGCGTAAATGTTCGTTGTACATACATACGCTTACTGTTCTCCAAACTCGTATCGCTATTTCGAGTTTGTTGTTGTATAATTTTTCAGTTAGTCATATATTGATTAACGCTAGCGAGTATATTTATCTGACGCTGCTAATTTTCCTAACAGACTCGATTGTGCGATCAATTAATTTTCCTGTGTAATTACTGTCCTCTTTATATATATTCATGTGTACATTATCTATTCATTACGAGACGAGCAATGTAACAATAAAAGTTTACAAGTCTTTACGAAAAAGATATAACATTCGTTTAATTTGAAAATCCTATTGCACAACAGATCATCTTAGAGCTATCAAAAATTCGGTTCTTTGATACCAATATGTATTACTACAACCATTCAATGCGCCCACAGGCGTTTGTATAAATGTGCTAAATAAAAGTTTTGCATTGAATGCTACTCATACTTAAGATTTTGTCATTTATTCTTATAAAATATCTTTATTAACATTTTTTTTACGTTTTAGCAAAAATAATAATTAAAAAAATAATAAAAATGTTTAACTAATAAAATAAATACGTATTCAAACGAAATAAATTGAGAATAAATAGAATATGAAGTGGATAATATTTTTTTAAATACATCAGGAGTTGTATGATAATACTGCACTTATCCAATGCATTTGATATAAAAGTAAATCAATTTGAATAAACAAACAATGGAAATTTCAGATAGAGGTTCACATCAATGTTTAAAAAATTTTAGATTGCAATATTCAACTTAAATATATTTATTTTCTAAGAGATACGCTCTTTGATATTTAATGTTAAAGTGCAATTTTTTTTCAATTGATTAATCTTAAGTATGAGCTGCCTTAAGCGGCGTTTACAAGATTGAGATTTTAAGGCGTAAAATTCAAGCCTTAAGCCTTAAACCGTAAGAAATTGACCAATCATAGTCGATTATTCTCCTCACATTCGATTATGATTAATCAACTTCTTATATACGGCCTAAGGATTAAAGTTTAAGACTTGCCCCTTAAAATCTCATTGCAAATACCGCTTTATCGTTAACCTTCCTATGCCTAGCTGTAGCGCCGTTTGCGAAACCCCTTCTTGTTCATTCTTTTCTTACATATGTCAAATTGCAACAGAATTCATTTGTTCCCCTTACCCATTCGACTGTCCCTTTGATTGTTTGCTTGATCTATCTATCGCTAACGTAGTGAGGATGTAACTATCTCTTTACCGACGACTATTTAACCGCCCCTCCCCCCCCCATTTGTTTATACATATATATCTGTCGTCGAGTAATGTATTGTGTGTGTTACGAAAGATATGTCACGTACGAAGCTCGATGTCTGCAGTGCCACTTATCTCTTTGTGCCTACTTATACATAAATACCTACATATATATATAAATATATATACATATACATATTTTTTATGTGCGTGAATATATCGCTCATATGTCGTGGCTATCTCCACTTCCTTCCCCCCCCTCTCTCTCTCTCCCTCCCTCTCTCTCTCTCTCTCTCTCTCTCTCTCTCTCTCTCTCTCTCTCTCTCTCTTCGTCGCATTCGCGTTAATGAACAACGCGCGAGTGCCACGCGATGGGAGATGATTATCGCGGTGGAGCGTATTAATGTAAATTCAACGAATGAGTCCCTTACATCCTTATAATTAGCGCTCCTAATTTGCCTCAGGGCTATATCAGCAACACCGATAAAAGGAGCGGATTTATTTATTAACCTTCGTCCTCCTCCACGTCTATCGTTCAACATTGATCGCGCTGTTTGAAAATTACTTTCGCAAGAGGAGCAAATCTTCTCCTTTTATTGCCTCCTTGTATTATACTCCAGCGATGAAAGGTCAAGGAGAGAACGAGAGAGAAGCGAGATCAAGACTGGATTATCATCGATCGTCTCTCTTTCTTTTTCTGTAATGAATCTTAACATCTAAGAATGTATCCGCTTACTATTTTTGCATTTTTTAAAAATATATCACGAGAAGTTTGTGAATTAACTGGCTGATTTAGATGAATAAAATTATTTCGTTCCTTTATTAATTGTGGCAGAAGCTACTTTATTTAATCAAACAGGTTTAAAGGACATGTTTCGTAACAAAATTTTTTAAAAATAATAACTTAAAATAAAAGTTGATAATGACACAGGTTTTCCCAACGATTAATCCAGCCCCGATCAAGCTTGATGTGCTTGGAAGCCCTCTTTCCAGAATTCCCTTATTCCCGTGTATTTTCCTGTCGTACGTTTCAATGTCGTGATGTAACATTGTGTTTTTTCTCCTCCCTTTGTTGCCATCTATCTATTCCCTTTAGTCCCTCTCTCTCTCTTTCTCTCTTTTTCTGTTTTTCTTTTCTAAAGTCGCCCGATTCAGCTCTTACTCTTCCAAAAGCTACGGACTGAGCCATCTTATCGCAATCTCCCTTGTTATAGCATATATTGGCATATTATTTTTTTTTTTCTACTCTATTCATTCACCGATATCCCCCGTATTCTCTGTATCTCTGTGTGTAACGACTGTTTCTCCATTTCTCCAATTTCAGGGAGGTTATGGACGGAAGAAAAAGAAAAAAGAAGTAAGACGTTACGTCACGCTAAGTAATACCGCTCTCTCTATCTCACATCCGACTCTTCTACCTTACTAACATACACACGTGCACATGTACACGTCATATACGTCGCATACACACACACATATATATATATATCTCTCTCTCACACATATGTATATACTGTGAACACGTGCGCAAACAGACACGCACACGATCTCACGATTTTTCCTCACTCTCGGCAGCATTTGGCCGATCGATCGACTAGACACGCATCACTCACTCACTGCTCAACGCCACACATACGATACAATACTTGCTCACATTTTGTGTGCAGGGATTGAAAACACGAATAATGAACTTTTCAGTTCCACGCGAATGTCGAAGAAGAATCGATATTGATAATAGTCACGGACGATTCCATACTTTTATATTGGAATTTTACACGGTCGATTTTACATTAATTATTGGCTTACGGATCATTTTAATTTTATTAGTTTCCTTTGTTTGTTCATTAATCTTTGATATGTAAATCTTTTCTTTCAGAGAGAGAATCATTTAGTACTGTTCCTTTTGAATTATAAAATAAAAAATAAAATGAAATAGTATATTTTTTTAAACAATAAAGAACAAATTGAAAGGCGATTGAATGTAGTAACGGTGTAGTAATTGGAGCACAAAAGATTTCCAGTAAATTTTTTTTAAACGCTATCTTTCGCAAACTATTCTAGCGGCAATAGTTTTCCCGATAAATTATTCGCGACAATTTCGATGGAAACATTTGCGATTTGTAAATCTGATTCTTTTTCGAATGTTAAGATTGATTTAAAAAAAAAAAAAAATCACTGAGCTTAGACAACCGCAGTCGTAAAGGTTTCAATACCTGGTTTTCTGCGTGCCACGATGTACATTGATTCCCGAGCGTCATCATCCCGAATCGATACATCGATCGGATACCAAAGATGTGCAAGTTTAATTCACGAGGCATTGAATTGAAACGTTTTGATTAATTAATTCGGGGGTTATTTTTAGCGGGAACGCGCGCGATTCGCCTCCGTGATATCTCAATGTCGAGTATCTTTCTTATCGCGAATATCCCTTCTTTCGGGATGTTACATCGTGGCCGAGAATATGATAATAAAGTTTCATAATTTGCACACGCGCACA
>NW_017305536.1:7586085-7599672 GCF_001594115.1 Trachymyrmex septentrionalis | reverse complement strand
CACACACACACACACACACACACACACACACACACACACACACACACACACACACACACAAAAAGCAGCGAGCTTCTGTATATTGCCCCTTGGTTGTTTGCAAATATATGACACGTTCCTTGGCAAAGTGTCTTGACGTCTTACGATCAAAAGCCAGCTGTGCTTACGCTTTAACGCGCGGCTTTCCCTCGAAATATTTGTTGCTTCCAGAATCTCTGCGCTTTACACGCTTATAGAAGAAACAGCTTGGGATCAATTGTAACGGGAGACAATTGTGCGACGTTCGAAATTCTCGACTGCTGTATTGTAACGTCGAAAGTAGTCTGAGCGATGAATTGTATATGTATCCCGCAAATGTGTACCCAAAATTTCTTTACGATACGCGAATCAACGTTTTATCGATGAAACTGTCACAATTAATCCCAGAGTCAATCGCGCGATTAAAGGAGGTACAAGTTGAAGATGCATTAAATTTTTGATACAAACCTGATTTCAAAGCCACCACTTTCAAACGTATCTAACTCGTCGTAGACATATTTGCGTCGAGCAATAAATTAAAATACGTAATTTCTGTCGAGATATACGAGCGCGGTCTTGAAAAATTCCACCGTCAAGAAAACATCTAGGAAGTGGCAATACGGGAGAGACGCGCAGTACGACATAAATATTTCGAGCGGAGGTCGCGGTCGCCTGGTAATGCTTACACTGACGTATGCCATACGCGTGCAATGCTTACGCTGATCTTTCTTCATCCCGTTTTTTTTTCTTTTCTTTTTTTCTTTTTTAATTTCTTAATGAACTAGGCGCGCGCTGTCGCAGCTGCCTCGGAGCAAAGTGCGCGAGTCGCACACGATCGTCGCGATAATGCGGTGCGTCCTCCGGAATCGTATTGATTTACAGTCTGTCGTGATAATAGAAAGTTCTACAACGAGAGAGAACTTCGTCATTCCGGCGGATCGTAGACACAGCTCGGAACAATCTTAATCCCCGTCGGCGCCTTCGGTGTGTTTGTTATTCGAAGTGCACTCGAGGAAAGTCAAGTTCGCGCTAGAACGGGAGCTTCGATTTCCCGCGTTTCTCGCGCACTATGCTTGTACGCTTCTTCCGGTCTCGTGATCGAATCTGATGATGGGGAGGGGGGGTCAGACCCCCTTCTCCTCCTCCCCCCTCCCCCGAATCGGGTCGCCCTCGGGATTCGACCACGAGTTTCGAAAAACTTTGCGGCACGCACGAGCACGAGTTTGAAGCTTTCGCGCGCAGAGCTCGGCGGGCACTTGGCTTGGGCAATTTACAATTAGACCTAGACCTAATCTAGACCGTACACTGATTATTATTTTAGCGTAGTCTTGGATTTAGGTGTAGGACACTTGTCTAAAATTTTTGACTTCGCGTCATTCGCAAAAAGGTACCGCGATTGAGATACATTACTGCACCGTGGGATCGAAACGTGAGATTGAACGAGATCTCATATCCATCACCTCCGGGATTTTGTCGCATTTTTGTCGGTTTTTGCGAAGTGAACATGTCGGCGACGGATCGTTTAGCTTAGTGGTTAAGTAAGGTCTTAAATTCACCGCGCATAAATTTACATAAGCGCGTAAAACGTAGAATACGAACGTATTCCCCGGGCCCATGGGGAGAGATATACCGAGCGCTTTATTTCGGTCGAGACATTTATTTGCCATGCATACGCTTTTATATCAATTTGTGCGCGACTGTGTCCTGAATAGATGAAGATCACTGATCGCCGGCGGATCGGATAGAGGGTAGAATAGAGCTATTTTTTGTGTCTAGACCGTTAGACAAATTAGTATGAGACGAGTGAGCATAGTAAAAAAAAAAAAAAAAAAAAAATAGAAATAGTATCTTTTAATTAAGATTAAGCCAGAGATTCGAGCCGTAGGAGGGACCAAAGTCGAGCAGATTGTGTGGACCTTCTTCAGGTTCGTATGTTCACGACCCGTTTTTAGCACCGATCGAATTTGTAGCGTGAATATATCAGTATATCTACTCTCTAAAACTTTTCAAGTGAATTGTCATCCTGAAGAGTGAAATGTCACTCTTAAAGATTCTACTTCAAAGAATTTAGAGAGCGCATATTATTGGCTTCGCCTTTCACACTGTCGTGCCACTCAATTGTGGCAAATTATTAGTTAAAGTGCAATAATTAATATGATAATTATTTTTCGAGTTTTTAATCAGCGATCACGGGACTGAGTAACTTTGCTTGGGATATCTGGCTATTCCGAGAAAAACGAGATTTTCCACTCGCTTTTTTCATTCGGAACACGTGACAGTCGCACGCGATACGCTTACACGTACCGTTTTCACTGAATCACACGGTTAAGATATTGTTTTTGTGATGCACAAGCAACGACGATGCGGTGCAACGCATTGAGCTCATCTAAAAGCGGGTTATGAATAACTGGTGCACTTAGAAAAGTACGCGGATGAATATTTCCAAAGAAGCGATTTGTTCGAATATTCATACGACGGCAGTGAATATTTCACGTTCGCGTTCCACATGCGAAAGTCAAACACGATGCCATATGCTTTCCGTCCTTCCGTACGGTCAAGTTTATATTTCTAGCGATATTACAAGGTGCAATCGTAAATGCAAGTTTTAAAATCACGTTTATGTAAAAAAAAAAAAAAAAAAAAAAAAAATCACTTTTATTGCAAATATTTTGCAATAAAAGTATTGTGTATCAAGATATTAAATATAAACGTAAATCAATAAAATTTGTAATTAACAATATTTAGTAACAAAAGAATTAAAAATGAAATAATTTATACTTTCTATGAAAGAGTATATAGATATAGTACTAAAATGTATTTATATATACGTCATATTTTTGAAGGAAATTTTGGAAACATATTCGTAATAATTTATTTCGTATTATCTTTTTCGCATTATACATTCTTGTGCCATGAATAATGAAGAATTGCTGAAATATTTGAATATTAATTTGTATTACATTCTATATTACGCGGCACGTTATCGTCGAATGGGAGAATGCAACTGTGCATACAGCCTCTATTGTCCATTTAATTTACGGTCGAAGAAATCGATATTTTGGAAATATTTATATCACCGATTGCTCGATTATTTTTACTATTTATGCTCGAATATGAAATGAGATATATGCGATGGCCTAATTTGATTTTTCATATGAAACGCGGCTTCAATTGTGAAATTAATGGAGCGTATCAGAAAAAATTTTTACAAAATTGAAAACATAATAAGTGGACAAGGTCAATTTTTTTTCTCCTGCAGACCGGCATCACATATCCTTGACATATTCGCTTCGAAAGAAAGGAATGTTTCGATCACTCAAATAATTCTTGTTCTCTCGATAGAATTTCAATTATAAAGATATACTTTTATATTTTGATTACTTGCGATAATGTTTCTCTACGGAGATCTAAATCATCATTTTGTTCAGGCGAAATGCCGTGATAACGATATGGCGAAAGAAATACGCGTATTGAGATAATCTTACGAGCATCTCGTTCGCAGGTACGGTATGACGACGAGGACGAGGACGAAGGTCCTCAGCCGGATCCCATGTTTGAGCAGGGAGCGCCGATCCCGGTCCGACTGCACAACGAATTTCCACCCGAGTTGGCCTCCACACCTCTCGAGGATATTGATAGCTTCTACCACAATCAAAGGGTACCTGGCAATGATGTACTAATTAGTTTAACTCTCTTAGAGAAACTGAGTTTTCGCGAGATACGGAAGAGTAGGCTCTTTTAGAGTAGGCTCTCCAACAGCGGCCGTTCATTATGACCGCATCTGGCGCAGCCCTATTTTCAAACTTCGGCTTTCAAACTCGTAATTGCTTTGTGTAACTATTTTACGGTTATAATGACGCGTTAAAAGCTGTACATCTATATCAAGATCTTTTTATAATTTGAGTTAACAAGCGCACATAGAACTCGGAAATTATCTTAAAAATATATTTTTCGCGGCTCGATATTTTTTTCTTAAGTCTTACATACTTGATTGATTTCATATTATTATTGTCCAGAAAATTTTATTGTTTTTACCTAAAGCGAGATAATTATTTTAATACGGGTCTTCGTTAAAAGCCATATTTTTTATTAGCGTCTATACTTTTAAAACACAATTAAATCCATGAGCAGAAAAGCTGACTTTCTTAAATGACTGATCTCTCTCTCTATTTCTGTACTTTATACTTGTAATATCTGACTGAATAAATTTTGTGGTACGTCTGACTTCGTAGACCTTCGTCGTCATTAGCAAGGGAAAGGATATATTCAGATTCTCAGCGACGGACGCGATGTGGATGCTCGACCCGTTCAACCCTATACGGCGTGTGGCCATATACATATTGGTTCACCCGCTCTTCTCCCTTTTCATCATCACTACAATATTGGTTAACTGTATACTCATGATCATGCCCACCACGCCCACCATCGAGTCCACCGAGTGAGTATCTTTCATCGTCTTTACTTGTGACTAAATCGACGAGGATGAATATTTACAAGAAGCGGAAAGCCAAGCTTTTTCATTCTTATTAGAAGTGAAACTATTGAAGAAACTCTAATTAAAAGTTCTAGAGAGCGGGATGAATCAATACATTTATCAACAAAAGTAAATATTCATTATTTCCAATCGATAATAAATATGACAAAGTATATATTTACGTAAACTTTGCGTAAGAAAAATAATCACTGTGTTTAAGAAATACTTTTAAATCTTTCAAGTACTTAAAAAAAATCTTTAGAATCTAGTTAAAAACTTTTTTGAGTCTTTAAACTTTGAAATATTTTTAAAATATTTCTACGATTATTTCTTCCAAAATTATATATACGTATTTTGCATTTTGTTTTTTTTGTTATCAATTTGAAATGACACTTTAATTTAGAGGAGTGTATGTCAAGGTAATTGATTACATATTAAAAAATATCGTTAGCACTACTAACCAATTAATATTTACAACAAAATGTGCAAGTGATTATCCTGCATTTTAAGTTTATTTTAATTATTAATCGTTTAATATTATTCATTTTAACGATGATACTTAATTATCATCTAATTAGATCCCGTTTATTAATTTTTTGGTTATTTTTTTATTAACAACTTTTGAGTATTTCATATTTAAAGAAAACAATCTCACAAATTTTATTATCGCATTTTGGAAATGCAAATAATAATATAGAAAGGAAGTAAATAGATAAAAATTCCTCACTTCTTAGATACCTATAAGAATTCTGTAATGATAGAGATAATACACGTCCAACTTAAAGCCTACTATTACACAAATGATTGTAAATTTATATAATTTAATCTACCAATGCCTAAACTGCAAATCCGTCGTCGAGTATTTATTTTTAAAATTTAGCTCTTCATATTTCCATATGTCCCGTTTAGCTGTTTGATATCTAATTAGCTAGAAAGAATTTTATCAAATATTTGCGACGTGATCATTTATCTAGTAGACATATTTCAAGAAATGTTCTACATGTTATAGCTCTAATATATGAGTAGAGACTGTGTGATAAATTGTATTCCGTTGGTAAGTTTTGTACTAGTCTCTCTAGAGATAGCACTAGATGACGGGCAACAAATCGCGCGAACGATTCAACATGCAGTCTACTAAAATTTTAAATATCATTTCCGGGATTATTTCAAAATTTAGGAGCACGATTCGTAAAGCTTTATTATTTTACAGTGAGATAAATAACTGTTGTAGGTATTAAATATAACTGAAGATTCGAAAATCTGATTTTCATTATCTTGTATTTATTTTTTACATTTAATAAAGAAGTGTTATTGTGCTAATTGTAAGTATGATAAATTACTTTTTGTAAATTCATGATCCATCGCGCGCTGTGAATAATTCGTTCGCGTACACCGTGCCTGAGATACGAGTATATTGTAGTTAATTTATACAATGAAATAGAGATATCAATAGATTATTGATAGGATAAAATAGATGTTAGAGATTATCGCCGAGTTTAGATGTATCAGTCTCGCTAACAAAAATGATCATGTTAATTAATGTGTTATTTCTTTACTTGCATGTTTTTCAGTTTATTAATAGATTAGTTTTACTGTTGTAAAATTTACCTACTGTAAAATATGTGATAGTAAACATATTTGTAACAATTAATGAGAATAAAAAATAATTACGAGATATACGGTGGAAACGATAAGTATAACGATAAGTATGATCACATTTTTGCGCGAGAGTATCGTTCAAGCGTGATTTTAAACAGGCTAGATGGTAGAGAGAGAGAGAGAGAGAGAGAGAGAGAGAGAGAGAGAGAGAGAGAATCACGTACGATGTATTTAAAAAGCTGAGTGGTGTGTTTGTTGTTTTCAGAGTGATATTTACGGGCATCTACACATTTGAGTCCGCCGTTAAGGTGATGGCGAGGGGTTTCATTCTGCAGCCTTTTACCTATCTTAGAGATGCATGGAATTGGCTCGACTTCGTAGTTATAGCTTTAGCGTGAGTAGTTAAACTTATTCTTCTTAAAGAGAGAAAGGCAAGAAGAGGGAAAAGTAAAAGGAAAGTAAAAAAAAAACGTACAGTACAACGTAGAGTACAATGGGCAAAAGGATTGTCGCCATTTTGTCGAGAAAAGTCGTGGAGATTCTGTGGATACTAATAGAAGTATCGCTTTAACCTTTTTATTAAATTGTACGTCGTGCTAATTACTTCGACCTCGTAACAAGAAACGTCATTATGAAGACTAGAATTTATCGTGCCTTTAATTATTTTTTTCGAACTACAAAAAACTTAAGATAATTTCTACGCGGTAACTTTTTTAAAAACTATTTACAAATTATTTTAACAGTGTCGAATGAAACGGATCAATTGGCTGCTAATAGAGTGGAAAAAGAAATAAATTACTAAAGTGTGTCACGACGACAAATACGGCAATCAAGATCGTGACAATTATTGAATTGGCAATTTTCCGCGTAAAAAGACCGGCAAAATTCGTACTGAAGAGTTAATCCAAAACGTTAATTAGTACATCAAGTTAGATCTTTTCAGGTTATGACAGTAGACCTCTCCGCTAGATCCGTTGAGTACGCTAACGTAAGATTTCCGTAGCATCGATTGTATCTACTTATATATAATATAATTCAATCTTCGTTCATTACGCCTCACAATCCACGCAAACACGAACGTGCATACACGCATATACTCTGGGGTGTACTTATATATATTTTAGGTACCTAAATTAGTTCATCTAGATAAGGACAGTATTATTTCTTTTAGTGATCTTAAACAAGAAGTTTTTAATTGCCATTCGCCGTAATACGTTGATTAGACATTAGTACGTCGAGTCGATAAGTCATTTGATTAATTGTTGTAGTTTAGTACATTTCTATATACATACATTTTTACTTCAGTAATTGTTCATAGATGATCGATACGTGTTTCACTCGATAAGCGAGTACTCGACTGCGGCTCGTAACATAACCAAAATCGCGTGCCACGAGATTCAATAATCTATCATAGTCTTGATCATAGTACTTTAGACGCTGCCATTTTTCTAAAATAATTGTCTATCTGTTTTCACTTTGGAAGAAAATATTACCAATATTGGAAAAGTTTTTATTCTTTGAAGAATCAAGCGTTACTTATTAGAATTATAAAAGTATTCGTTATAGAATTAAACTCTTGAAATTTTTCAATATAGTTACTAGATATATTTTTCAAATAAAAAAATTGGGAAATTTGAAAGGTTTTTTTTTTTTTTTTCAAAATAAAAAGACTAACATGATATTGCAAATGAAATATACATGTTAATTTAATCACATCCTTTAAAGAGAGAAAGATTATTGACGGAAGAAAATGAGAATTTGGGAAATACGCTGGAAAAACAATCTCGAAACCCGTGGCAAGTTACGTACGGCATGTTACATTGAATCGTGCATGCAGTAATAGCTACCTTACGATACACATTACAGTTCGTGCAGATTTTTTGGTAGGAAATAGGAAAAGTAGCGAGTAACCGTTTGCGTAACTACGTAATCCCGCCCCGATCTTCTTTAACTTGTTTTATCTTTTTGTTTGTATCACTGTAATGTGTGTGATGTTCGGGTGTATTGCAGTTATGTGACGATGGGCATAGATCTAGGCAACCTTGCCGCTCTCAGGACATTTCGAGTCCTCCGAGCCTTGAAGACTGTCGCTATTGTACCAGGTATGCTTAGAGTATAGAAGTGGTTGTAGATGCAAATACATAGTGGTTCTAGACAACACTTGTCGCGATCGTTGTGTACGTTCTTCCGTATCTCATCACATATCTACAACACTTCCATTCATTGCAGCTTGTATCGCCCTTCGCATCATTTGCCCCGTTTGTCATCTGGTATTCTTACAGTATATACATCCGTCCGATATTCACCAACGAATCCGATTCCCTTCACATTGGTTTGCTTTCTTCCCATTTTTCCTTATCTTCGTTCGTATCCCGATATGCGAAACGAACTGTCAAACTCGATGCACGAAATTGCTTTGAATGGATGAAGACAGAGAAAATTTGATCGTATATTTCCTATAAGGCGATTTATGGCGTGAAAGATATGCTTCTGAAGAACCTTAATGTGTTTCATTTTTTTATCTCGTAGAGGTTGCACGTCAAACAAACCTTTCGTCTGCATATGAAACTAACCCTTCATACTGTGAAAACGAAATACTTGGGTATGACATATCCAACCCAATTTAATTGCAATATAACTTCATAAATATGAATATATTGTAAAGAATTGTTTTTCAATGGAAATACTAGATATTAACGTGACGCCGCGTTAGATTTTTTGTTCAGATCGTTTGATATTTTGACTATAAAAAGAAACGTAGTTACAAAATATATTTTATATTATATGATACATAATTATGATATGTAATGCAATTAGTATATTAGATTTTCCTTATTTTTAAAAATAATCTTTGTAATTTTTTAATTATTATAAAATACAAACAATATTTAACAAACATAAAGAAATGGACACAAAAATACCGCGAATCAAATTACTTAAAATTAGCTCGACATGGAACTTATTAAGAGACATAATGATTCCAAGCAAATGTATGTATCTTTATTAATAAAACAGTTAAGTATAAGCAATGTGGAAAAAAAACCATTGAAAAAAGAAAGTCGGGTACGCGCCAGAGTAGCACCGAAAGGTCAAACAAGTTTTCATGTCACTATCCATAAAATCGCGTGCATCGTGTTGTTCTTCCCCACCGTTGAAAATTATTTTTTCTTTTTTTTATCGAGTCTTCCGAAAGATATACTCATTTCACATTCCGTATTTTATGCCTGCCTCAGTTGAACTGCCACTTCTCTCGCACGACAAACTGAATTTCTCTAGGTTGCCGCCTACTGTTGCTGCATGTTTCACGTTACGATCCTACTATCATTCTGTTTTCGTTGTCTAGGTCTGAAAACCATTGTCGGCGCTGTGATAGAATCCGTGAAGAATCTGCGCGATGTGATAATCCTGACGATGTTCTCCCTCTCCGTCTTTGCGCTGATGGGCCTTCAGATTTACATGGGGGTTCTCACGCAAAAATGTATAAAGAACTTTCCTGAGGACGGCTCCTGGGGTAATCTCACCCACGAGAGTTGGGCGCGATTCAATAATAACGAAAGTAAGTCACAGTTATTCGTGAAATTAATTCAAAAGCACACAGGTCTGAGATATGTAAAAAAGGGAACGTCATTTGAGAGTACTACACTGTTAAATATTAAAGGAGCTTGGTAATCCAATTATTTGAGTTAAATAACCTTTTGTTATTTTTTTAACTTCCATGTGTGTTAAAATGTAAATTAATTCGTTTTTTATTTAATTACACTTATTGTTAGCTTTATATACAACAAGAACATATATAAATGTATACACTTAGTAAATAATAAACTAAATTTGTGTTAAATTTAATACATTTCTTGAGTATTAAACTTCATTGATTTTGAACAATCACATAATTAAATTAACAATATATTGAATAGAAATAGTGGTGATTTGTAGAAATGATTAAATTAGGTATAATTTGACATTATGAATTTTTAAAAGTGTGGTCTTTGCGACATTTCTTGAAGTGTTTTTGTAATTTGACGGGATTCTAAAAGTATGATTCGTCATGACGTCGTCTAGATCGGTTCTCAACTATTTCAGTAGTACATTTTTGTGTAGTAAAGGTGTTACTGTGTTTGTAAAGGGTTTCACGCAAGGTAAACCGAGGTACTACAATCATGTGTACTAATTGGTTGTTTCATGAAGATAATAGTCTTGTTTGAAATTAATTTCCAATAAACGATTATTAAATTGCATAGCCAATTATTAAATTGTTATTTCTCTTATGCAGCTAATTGGTACTTTGACGAAGCGAAAAATATACCCTTATGCGGAAATTCATCGGGGGCGGGGTAAGTTAATAACTTGTTTTTCATTTACAATAATAGCTTTTAAACTTTTTTTAAGCTTTTAGAATTTAAGATTAATGTCTCCATTAAGAGAGAGAGAGAGAGAGAGAGACAATATGAAAAAAATTCTTTCGGAAATATATTTGCAATATTGATGCAAAGAACACACGAAACAGTAACATTTTTCCGAATAATAGGCAGTGCCTTCCCGGATACACGTGTTTACAAGGATTCGGCTCTAATCCGAATTACGGTTACACGAGCTTCGACACTTTTGGTTGGGCATTGCTCTCCGCCTTTCGTCTCATGACTCAGGATTATTGGGAGAATCTGTATCAATTGGTGCTAAGATCGGCCGGACCATGGCACATGCTCTTCTTCATCGTCATCATCTTCCTCGGATCCTTCTATCTCGTCAACTTGATCCTCGCTATTGTCGCGATGTCGTACGACGAGTTGCAGAAGAAGGCCGAAGAGGAAGAAGCCGCCGAGGAAGAAGCTATGAGAGTAAGTGAGACTAGAGCCGATTTTGAAAGAAAATTGTTGAGATGCTAACTGAAGTTTTTTTTCATCGAGCAAGCATTCTTCCATGAAGAATCTTCCTTGACATGGCATGTCCAGGGGAAATTTTTTTTAATACAAATTTTTAATTATATTTAATTTTTTAATTGTAAAAAATACAATTTTAATTTTGACTCTTTGGTTTTATCTATCCATTCCTCCTTTTTTTTTATTTAACTTTAGTTTATTATTTCATATTTTTAATAATACTTAGCTTACACTCTCATAGAAGATTTTTTTCTACGTTCTTACCTGACTTTTTAAAATTTCTTTTTCTAGAACAATTTTAAATCACATTTTGTATGTAATAATAATAATGGTAATGTTAAAGAACTACACATTTATAATAAAATTTACAAAAAGATCCCTCCGAAAAATTTTCTGGATACGCTTATAAGAAACGAATTCATTCGATTTTTTCGTGAAATTAGATAGAACACTCATGAGTTGATTAAATCGACAAAATTAACACGAATCGATGTTAATGTCAATATAGGAAGCTCAGGAAGCTGCGATAGCAAAGGAGAACAAACTCGCGGCGCGGGAAGCTGCGGCCGCTGCAGCAGCCGCTGCGGCAGACGCCGCCGCGGAGGCTGCGGATCAGATCGTCAAATCCCCGTCGGATTTCTCGTGTCACAGTTACGAGCTGTTCGTCGGTCAGGAAAAGGGCAACGATGACAACAATAAGGAGAAGATGAGCATACGTTCGATCGAGTCCATCGGTGATCAGAGGCACATCAAGCAGATCAACAACAACCACAGCGCTGCCAATAAAGTGCGGAAAGTCAGCGCCGTAAGTATCCGACTGGACGAATGTACGACATACATTATATACGTATCGACCTTCTTACGCGTCGTAATATACCGAGTTGGCCCTGTTATCAACCTCACGATCCTCAGCCCCCGACCTCGCTCCTACGAGAGCAACTTATGCGAGGCTATTCGATCCGACTCGACTCGTCGGTAATCTGCGACTGAAATCTCAAAATTCAGAATATCGATCCTTTCCTATCAGTCAGAAATCGCTGTTCTTCGAAACATAGGATTGAAATGGTAATGCATTATTAGATTTATTAGTCCGGAGGAACTTCTTAGGTCATTAGGGCAAACTCTGTGGAATCACAGTGAATGCAAATCTGGGCAATTAGGGAGTAATAATTTATTATTGTTAGTACACACAGATATCGAATGGGTAATGAAAAACGAAATATATTTGACAGGATGTATCTCTCTTAATTCATATTAGGAAAACGCAAATGTAGGCGCAATCAGATCAGAATATATTGTATAAATACTTATAGCGTACTTTGACATATTATTGTATATTGTTTTTAATATAATATAAGAGAAAGGAAAAAATCGCGACGAGTCGAGCCTTCCCACAATATCCGCTGCTCTGTAGCATGCTTGGCGTATATATAGGATGTCCTAAAAAAGTTTGCTAAATTGGGAGTTATAATTGAGATAAATGTTTGGTCCAGATCTGTATCAAGTTTCAAATTTGTTATCGTGTAATTAATCTCCCAATTTTAAACTTTAAGAAGGTAGGTGGCCACATAGCATCCTAGAAATAATTTTTTCAAAAATTTTGGTTGAAAAAGGGAAGTAAAAAGTATTGCCCAGAGAGATGCTCAGAAGTTTTAAAATTCATTATATTTTCTTACATTCCTCTATATCGTATGTATAACAAATTCAATCACTTGTATTATACTAGGTTAGTGTATACTAAAAGCTGTTATGTATGAAATTAGCAAAGTAAAAGCATATAAATATTTTGACTAATTAAACACTCAATGATATTGATACGTTATTTAACAGAATATACATGTATTATTTTATTGTCAAAGTTAATTATATTGCCGTTGCATTTGTTTAGTATAAAGTAGCTTTTAATCGCACTTTAGTGTAATTTAGTGTAATTTAGTGTAATGCAAGTCACCGAATTCATCAATAAAAATATAATATATATTATGTGTATGTACAACATATAAATTTAACTATAATGTAATACGTTAGTAAAAAGTATAACTAAAATTAAAATGTTTTGGGGTGTTCTGAGCACCTATTTTGAGCAACTAAAGATACTTGCGTATCTTTAGGCCACTTACTCTACTTAAAAGTTAATGATTGAATTATTCCTACTATCGTATCAATCGAAATTTGACGGAAGGACTATCAGTCTTCTAAACTTCTATCAAAATTCTGCTTCTGCTATTAGTATGAATCTTTTTTGGGACTTTCTGCGTATCTCGATTGCTCGTATTATGTCATGATCCTTTTGGATAGGTGGCTTTACGCATAGAACCTGTCACTCTCTCGTTATAATCATTCGCCCTAGTTATATCGTAAATACAGTTTCAACGTGTCGAATATTGCTGCCTGGATCCTGCAATTGCGCGTAGTAACGCGCGGAACAGTGAATTTCGGCCGTATAACGACACGGCGCATACTGATCATACATTTTAATCCTATTTTACAGAACCATGCATGCAGAGAAGTATATGCTTAGTATAAAATTAATAGCTAGCGGAGATACGAAATACATCGGCTTATTGCCTAATATCGATACTCCAGAACGTTATTTACACGGAAACATCAAAAGATATC
>NW_017305536.1:7575265-7585985 GCF_001594115.1 Trachymyrmex septentrionalis | reverse complement strand
AATACATCGGCTTATTGCCTAATATCGATACTCCAGAACGTTATTTACCTGAACGTTATTTACGGAAACATCAAAAGATAGAATTTTTCTACTTGCATTGAGATAATCTGAATGTTGGTGGAAAATGGACAAGCCAAAAAATTCTGATCGCACCAATAAGAATTCTGGTTGTCTCAACACTACAATTACAATAAATTCAATCAGAAAATGTTGATTTGTCCATTTTCAATCAAAATTCCAATTAATACAATTAGACTCTTTTTCCAGCGTGTTTCTTTTTATCTAACAAACAAGCGAGTCTTAAGAGAATTAAGAGGTAATGTGAAAAAGTTGAACAATAACATTTTCTTCAATTATGCAAATATGTTCTAATGGATGCAATTCAATCACGGATGTTACCGCCGATCTTCGTGTCTCTCTACAAATTTATTAGTGTGTATCTCTCTTTAATAGATTCGTAATTTCTCTCCCTACACCACGAAAAAAACATTCTTTTATAGCCATACTTAGTTTTTTCTCTCTTCTCTCTTTCTCCACCTCTCCATCCATAATTATGTTATATATGTGCTTCTGCAAGTGTTATGTGATACTCCATACCTATTTCGAGTGCCTCGTTGGTGTACACATTAGATCACGTTACGAGCCGTTTGGTAGGAGATATCTTTTCTTGTTTTTTTCTTAAGGTCCCTCGCGCCGCTAATGGCCAGTTTACTTATGCCTACCAGGAAAGCCTGCGGAAGGTACGTGTGTCACGACGTGTGTCTGTCAGCACCGACCGTACGTACACTAAATAGCACCATAGGACCCGATCTCACAGTCTCTCATATTCGAATTCGTCATTCATGCTCCGCGCGTTACGACTCGCAGTTCTCAGGCGACGTCTCATAAATCGCACCCGTTCATCCTCACGGATTTCCGTTCCCGTGTCGAGACGAGCACGCTGATCACCGCCGATGATCGATCGTTCCGCGTCTTTCACGTAATAACGATCATCGCGAGACGTACTTCACCGAGACAAGCTTCGTTGAGTGATCAATCTTTTCTCTTTTTCATTAGTTACGAGGAACGATCAACGTTGCGAGTATCATTAAAGGAATCAATTACGGTTTACTCGGAAGACGACCGTAGGCAACCTACAATATACATATTATCGCTATGTCAATCATCGTGTTTCGTAATTGATTAGTTAAAGTAGGGAGAAACGAGGCGAGATTGTTGAAGAGTTACATACTGTGCGCTCATCTTAATTGAAATAACGAAATTTTTGTAAATAACTAAATCTTTAAAAATATCTCCCGCATCTTCGCTTCTATATAACGCCAATATGAATGCCGTAGTCGAAAATCTCTTTGAAACAACGTCAGACAAAATTTTCACGCATCACAGCTCGTGACTCTTCAAACGATCCGTTAAACGTAACGGATAGTAGCCGCGATCGATTCCGTGAGAAATGTCACGATCGTCCCGAGGGAATCACTCCGTCACACAGCGAGAGGGACAGAGAACGCCTTTCCGGCTGGCCCTCGCCTCGGTTGCCAGGAAGGAGGGCCGAGAACGGAGAGAGAGAGAGAAAAGCGGTGGTCCGCTTTGTTGTAATTTCAGGCGAGCCTGAGCCTACCCGGCTCACCGTTCAATCTGCGCCGCAGCAGCCGTGGCAGCCATCAGTTCACGATACGCAACGGCCGTGGCCGATGTTTCGTACCACCGGGAGGCGACCGGAAGCCCCTCGTGCTGTCGACGTACTTGGACGCCCAGGAACACCTGCCCTATGCCGACGACTCGAACGCGGTTACACCGATGTCCGAGGAGAACGGCACGATCGTGGTGCCGGTGTATTACGCGAATCTCGGCTCGCGTCACTCGTCCTATACCTCGCACGCCTCGCGGCTCTCCTACACGTCTCACGGTGACCTGGCCTTCTCTGGTATCCGCGGCATCGACAGCATCGGCAAGCAGATCACCAAGCAAGAACAGATCCTCAGGAATAGGAACAACAAGCAAACACCGGCCAATGGCCACGTTACGGATGCCAATCAGAAAAATTATCATTTCGTAAGTGACTTAAGTGATTTTTAGGAAAAACTCGCAGAGCTTTTTAACCGTAAATCGCTTTTAATCGCTTTTAATCGTTTCGGATTGCAGTTTATATACATTTATTATATTTAGGAACGATAACGATTATTCTTCCAAATAAAATGCTACAATAGAATCGTATAGTAAAACCGAAGGTATTTAAAATCTTTCTGACAACCTAGTAGATGAGTCTGAGGATAAAATATTTCGGAGTCCGCTGAAAACTGCGGAAACGTGAAATTTTCATTTCGTGAAAAATATGTCCGTGTTTATGCATGACTGTATATATAATTGCAAAAATATGTTCTCACCGTCTTTCAATCTTTGTTACAAACTGATAATATTCATCCTGATGATATTTTTCATAAAATCACTATTATATGTGTATATCAATCAATATTATCTCTAATAGAGATCTCTCAAAATAGTATTTGCAGCTGTTTAAAAATTTCAGGAAGCTCCTGATATGGAAGATCCCATGGGTAAGAACAAGCCACAAGACAATCCGTTTATCGAGTTGCCGGCGCAACAGCATACCGTGGTCGACATGAAAGGTAAGACTGCGAACTAGTTAACGTATAGCTCCGGGCACTCTCAAGCAATCAAACTTACTTCGATTCTACCATTCTTGCGCAGATGTAATGGTGCTGAACGACATAATCGAGCAAGCTGCCGGTCGCCGGAGTAAGACGCCAGAACAAGCAGGTAATGTCGCGTCCCTTTCCGTACCCTTCGTTAAGTTCCCTCAAGTTTCTTCCTTCAGTTTCTTCTGTTCACCCTTATCACAAATGTGTATATATACATATATATATATATATCTTTGTTTAACGTGTGAGCATCCTGCCGTTCGATGTACAGTGTGGTTTTAAAATTTCTCGTCATACTACTCCCTTGCGTTGGTATACTATTTTGCTGGACATTTCTGGACCGCCGCGCCTTGTACATAGTAGAACGAACAAATTCATTTTTAATTTTCATCCCAGCCGACGCAGCTAAAGATCACGCTCACGTGTTACATACTACATTACTTTTGTTTACGATTGAGCCTGGCGTGTAAATTGATGCGGTTCGCTATATATTATACTTTGGATCGACGCAGCGTCTCAGCTATTGCTAAACGGAGAAGCATTTAAATGGCGAATAATGTGTAAATACAGGATATTGTCTCTCTGAACAGTGTGATGCGACGAGAAAAATAAAGACACGATGCGGCCCGCGGGCCCTTGAGGGCGGTTTGTGAAAGCGTTTTTTGGGGAAACAGAGTTTGCTCGTTTCCTGCGATGTGACACAGATTACCACCTTCGCGCAGCTGCACGATCCCGGTCGCTTCATGCTTCGATTTTTTTTTTTTTTTTTTCCCAGATTATCTCAATCGTCGATAAATAATGCTCGATAATATGTGATATAAATCCCCCCAAAATATAGCGTCATCAAAATACTTTAGTAACTTGTTCTATGTTTTAATATTTAAATTAATATTTGATTAAAATTATACTTATTATATATTTATAAGGATATGCGATGATATTAATTTTATAATATTTAATTAGCTTATTTCTCTCTTTCCTCGATCTTTCTCTTTCTCTTTATAAGTTGAAAGAAATAGTAAAATTTATTTTAAATAATATTCTAGAGTCCAGACATTCTTTTATTCTCTCGATGATTGAGAAATCTTATTTATCTTTGGTTTCCGGAAACTGCAGCGATTTTGGTTAAAATTTTCAATATTTTTGCACCTGTATCACCACCGCGTTGAAGGGCACCTATCGTGTTTGTCTCGGATGCACAATACAGCAAGATTAGTAAATTGTTCAAAAATATAAACATATATTTTTATCAACGCGTTATTAGTCTTTGCAAAAAATTTTTCATCACTTACGATTTATAGTTTTAAATTTTTGCACGTAAAGCTGTAAATCACATTTTCACTAAATCGCGTCTGCAAATTTCGTTAACGTATCTGCGCAGAAACAGAGAATATTTTCCTGAAGACCGCACAAAATCACTATTTTGTTTGAAAAATGTACAGCCATGCGCGATGTTGTTTGTTAACAGTATTTCATTGTAAAATGTTTGAGTGAGGAGAACTTCACGTGATTATGTTGACTTTTGGTTATTATTAATTGCTTATATTACAATATTTAATCCTTTCGCCGCAAATGCACATCTTTTACAATTATCAGCAAAATTTATATTTTTTGTGTAATATTATTATGCTCGTATATAATTTATCACTATAAATAAAAAAAAAGAAAAAAAGAAAATACAATGAAATAACTTTATAATCTTTTATGTGGCGAAAGTATTAAAACTAAATTGTAAAGCTATCTTACTTTTTGTGTGTGTAAATAATTGTATGTTGAGTTCGTACGCATGCTTCAATGTCGCATTGCACATTATTCGCGTCGCTAATGCACGACATTTGTTTAAATTTTATCATCTTTCAGTTTTATATTGGCGCCTTGCGTAAATTTGGATATCGCGTGAAATACGAATCAACGCTTTACGATTTATCGTATCAAATAGTGTAGTATCTATTTTTAATAAATAAAATATCAATTACACTATCGAAATGTACAGTATCAATATTATAATAAATTTATAATAAATAAAATATTCATAGAAAGATCTTTTCTCAATTTACTGCATAACGATGTTAATGTAATGATGCGAGCATTTGCAAAAAAAAAAAAATAAAGAATAATTAACATTAAAAGCTATCTTACTTTCAAATCTTTTGCAAGAAGTTATTATAAAGTACGTTTATCCAGATTTACGCGATTCATTATTCGATGTGACATTTTTAATTTCGCCACGCCTTCTGCTTGCCTGCCTGCTTGCCTGTAAATATAATCTGTGATCTCGAAGAATGAGCCTGACCAAAGAAAAACCTCTTTCCCCAAAAAGAGTGGTGCCAGACAAAATTACTAACGCGCGTTACAGTTTCGACCTATTACTTTCCGACAGACGACGATGAAGAACCTACATTCAAGGACAAGTTAGTGGCCGGAATGTTTCGTTGTATCGACATCTTTTGCGTCTGGGATTGCTGTTGGCTTTGGCTCGAGTTTCAAAAGTACGTGTCCCTGTTGGTCTTTGATCCATTCGTAGAGCTCTTCATCACACTCTGTATCGTCGTTAATACTCTGTTCATGGCATTGGATCACCACGACATGGACAAAGATATGGAAAGAGTACTCAAATCTGGTAATTACGTAAGTATCATTTAAGTTGCGTCACTTTGAAATAAGAAAAGTGATATATATATATATACACCTGATACATTATATAGAAATTTAATCAAATTGACAATTATGTTAACGATTTAATTCAAATCCTAGTTTTTCACGGCGACATTTGGCATCGAAGCGACTATGAAACTAATAGCGATGAGCCCAAAATATTATTTTCAAGAGGGCTGGAATATTTTCGATTTTATCATCGTCGCACTTTCGCTCGTGGAGTTGGGTCTCGAAGGCGTGCAAGGTCTGTCGGTATTACGATCTTTCAGATTGGTGAGTGTTACTCTTTTTATTGCATTATTATTTCTGTTAATCGATATAAGCAATTTAATCGCACGAGTTATTGAAAATTTGATTTCTTTCAGTTGAGAGTGTTCAAGCTAGCTAAATCGTGGCCTACGTTGAATCTGCTGATTTCCATCATGGGCAGAACGGTGGGCGCGTTGGGTAATCTAACGTTCGTACTGTGCATCATCATCTTCATCTTCGCCGTGATGGGTATGCAGCTCTTCGGCAAGAATTACGTCGATCACGTCGATTACTTCCCGGACGGTGATCTACCCAGATGGAACTTCACTGACTTCATGCACTCGTTTATGATCGTTTTCCGAGTGTTGTGCGGAGAATGGATCGAATCTATGTGGGATTGCATGTTGGTCGGTGACGTCTCCTGCATACCCTTCTTCTTAGCTACCGTCGTCATTGGTAACTTGGTCGTAAGTACAAAAGCGAAATCTTTTCAATAGCAATTTTTTAATACAATATTCAGTGCAAGATCCTTTTACGCATATTAATTTGCCATCATTTAATTTGCCAACGATTAATTATATTATGTTTCCACGAATAGGTCCTGAACCTCTTCTTAGCTCTGTTGCTCAGCAACTTCGGCTCATCGAACCTGTCGGCCCCGACTGCGGACAACGACACGAACAAGATTGCGGAGGCGATCGATCGAATAGCGCGTTTCATTAAGTGGATCAAACGAAATATCCTTGCTTTTGCTAAGTTGATGCGAGCCAAACTCACCAATCAGATATCCGATCAGGCGCCAGGTGAGGGACCGTCCAACAGTTGGAAAGAAGGTTTATATCCAATCAGATCGCTTGCTGTGTGCGCTGTGTAGTTCGTGGCACTGTCTTTCAGTTTTTGCTTTACACTTCTTTCACACGTTTTGCTGGTGCCAGTCGGCGACCGATGTAATAGATTAAAAAATATATCACGCATGATGACGAGCTATGAATTACAACGACGAACAGAGCGGACGAGAGATTCGATCATATTTTGTTGTTCGAAATTATTTTTAAGTGACATTCAACATTTGTTTATTTTTGCATCATTTTAAACGTTTTCATTGATTTATCATTTTTGCAATATTTACTATCGATCATAAAGCATATATACGTCGACTGGTACATTCGATTTATTATGCAGATTCCTTAAATTTTACTTGGTTTGCTATTATGCTCCGTTAAAATCGTTGTAACATAATTGTAATTGCATTGTAATGTAATTTTATTTACGATTTAATACGAATAATAAACACTCTTTCTTTAAATTGATTACAATTAGCCCGGTGTTTGAGTCTAATCATATTTTTGATTGAGTAATTTTCGAAAATAAGATAAAATCGAACGGTTCAGTGTGTTTAATGCACGGTGAGATTTATGCAAATTAAGTTTTGTTTCGCTGATTAGCTGCCTGGCAGTTATACGTTGCTATGCATTTTACTTTGGGAACGCATTTTACTACGTAACTTCGACGGCGATCAAGTTCGTCCAAGAATTTATCACTAAGCAGAAATATACACATACATAAAAAAAATCACATGATGCACGCTGCATTTCTGTTCGTATCAGACTGCTGTAAATTTTTCCGATCAAATTCCCGGAAAATGAATTTTTCGTTCGATTTAATGGAATGAAATGAATAAAATGGAAGCAAATACAAGCAATGTAATTCTTCAAATACATATACCTACATATATTCTAACATTGAATTAAATATACAAGCAATTTTTAAATACCTTTCATATATTTAGATATGAACACGTTATATTTAGATGATAATCTGAACAGCAGCTTATTAGATTTTTATTCCGATGAATTTAGGTGTTTCAAAACCACTGACTGCAAAATTAACAGCGAATGTGTCAATGCAGCAAGTATCATAAGCAAAGCATCTACATTGTGAATCATTGACACACTGTTTCGAACTGGATTGGGTCACTGATATCACTGGACATAGATAACATCATATATGACTGCATGCAAACATGATCATGTTACTAATTTGATCTGATTCCTCAATTCGACGTGTTGGGAATCGCGACGGAAAACAATCGCGCCCGTGTGTATGAGCCTGTACATATATACGGTGATTGGATTTTTATCTATACAGTATTTTGTATAGTTTCCAGCGCGTTTCGATTTGTTTTCCGATACGAATTTCCTAATAAGGGCGGGTTAGAGATTTTGTATGACTGTGCAGATGGGATTGATCGCGATGGGGACCTAGATCTTGCAGATGGAGAGTTGGACGTATACAGAGACAAGAAGAGCGCCAAAGAGCTTAATCAGCTTGAAGTTGCCATTGGTGACGGAATGGAATTTACTATTCATGGTAAGCGTGGAAACAATCAAAGTACAATTCATCGTCAATATAACAATAATCCTTTCACATTGTACAGTTACCGTTTTTAGCTGACAGAGATATTGCATATAAAATGTCTAAGTATTATATATTATATAAAATAATAATAAAAAGATTAATCGTTAAAAATTTTTTAAAAAAATGTTACAGGAAATTGTAAATTTTTTTCATAATTGTGTAATTGATTAATTGAAAGATAGAGAATGTAAAGTTTAAAATTAATCCTCTGCCAACAATGGACTTTAAAGGCATAAATTTAAATCTGTAAAGAAAGAAATAAAATACAAGCGAACTTCTATGATAATAAAAACTTTTTATTAAATTTTTCACGGGTATGTAAAATTTTTTAAAGATTGTTACGCAGTTTGGAACACAATATGAAAATTTGCACTACAAGTTCAAAGACTCAGGTTATGGCCGAAGGACCATTGGAAAATTGCTGACAAAAGATTAAAAACTTGTTACACAATTAAGAGAATTATTAAATAGAAGAATTATTAAATTCCTTTTTTCTTAAAAACTTGTATTCCTGATTAATTAAGTTCCAAAAAAATGCTGTATAGCTGTGATTAATACATTGAATTTGATTCCCTTTTCGAAGGAGATCTGAAGAATAAACTGAAGAGGGGTAAGCTGTGCATGAACAATACGAAAGTTATCGCGAATTCAATAAATCACCACGATTATAGGCTGGACAACGATTATATTAATCAGAACGAAGATGACACTATCAGGTCGGTTAGATTTTTTATAAAATTTTCATATATCTCAGACAATATCATTAAGAACACATCTTATCCGTCTGTTCATTTAACAGTAACAAATCATATGGCAGTCACAAAAATCGCGCGTTTAAAGACGAAAGTCACAAAGGCAGTATGGATTCGTTAAATGGCGAAGAGAAGAAAGATGCGAGCAAGGAAGATTTAGAACAGGAAGAAGGTAAGCGTGGTAGTTTATTTAACTTTGCAAAATTATTCAAAAGTTTGAAAGAAGATACCGGCAATCACAGATTAGAAGATTTTTACCGTCGTACGTTTCAAGCTAATAATGATAATTGAAACTTCTATCTCTTTGCAGATTTAGAAGACGAGGGTGAAGAAGAGGAAGATCGACTCGACGTCGAGATAATACAAGTTGACGAGGATCCTATTCAATCGATTTACCCGGCCGATTGCTGTCCGGAAAATTGCTACAAAAAGTTTCCATTTCTGGCCGGCGATGACGACGCTCCATTTTGGCAAGGTTGGGCAAACCTGAGATTCAAGACCTTCCGGCTGATCGAGAACAAATATTTCGAGACTGCCGTCATTACCATGATCCTTCTAAGTAGCTTGGCCTTGGTAAGATAATTTCCTTTTTTTTTTTATATAAATCCAAGATGTATATTTAACAATAAAAAGCAACGTGCGAAATCGATTTATAGGCTTTGGAGGACGTTCATCTTCAACAACGACCTGTCCTGCAGGACGTACTGTATTACATGGACCGAATATTTACTGTGATCTTCTTCCTCGAGATGTTGATCAAGTGGCTGGCTCTAGGCTTTAAAAAGTACTTCACGAATGCCTGGTGCTGGCTCGATTTTATCATCGTCATGGTAAGTCGTGTTTTTTTTCTCTCTTCGATGCTTTAACCCGATTATCAGAAATATTTGATTTTGTACAACGTGTGCAATTGAGTAGACTCGTGATTACTGAAAGTGATGATGATTCAACGTCTATTCAATTTCAATGAAATTTCAATGAAGATTCGAATGCGTGAATTAAAAATTTCAATATAATATAAAGGCTCGATTGCACACTTGACAATTTACGAGAGAGTCTTATCGTTCTCGAATTACTTCATACGCGGATCAATTATTCGCCGTATTGCTTCCGCGCTTGTACAATACATTTACGTCGCTTCGAAGAATAGCAACACGATATCGGTAGCGTGTCGTCCGATCTTGAAAACGAGTCGTCATTCACACAACGCGAGATTGCAGAAAAAGGTATCCGTCCGTGCTTCGATAACGGAAATTTAATTTTACTTGTAAAGATAAAGGAAATATATTTGATGAGAAATAATTAAGTTTTAAATAAAGATCATCAGAGTCGATGCACGGATGATTTTTTTTTCCTGAAACTTTTACCGCGCAAAGAGAAGATCTCTCTCGTTTTTTTACATTTTATCCCCTACCCTCCTTCTTTTTCTTTCTCCACTTTAAAAACTTGAAACAACTAATGCCGACGTGCGAAGCAATGTGGGAGCCGAGCGTCGAAGCTTCCGGTGGATTTCTCTTAATCGATCGCCATTAAGTATTATTGTAAGAACTGATGCATAATATGTCTCGTCTGATGAATATTTGATGAAACTAGCTATCGCTCATCAACTTGGGTGCTGTCTGGGCCGGTGCAGCTGACATCCCGGCCTTCCGTTCCATGAGAACACTGAGGGCTTTGAGACCTTTACGAGCAGTCTCACGGTGGGAGGGCATGAGAGTAAGTCATCGGTCGACGAGGACTTAAGTGAACAATAATGCAAAGAAAAGCCTGATTCGGCTTATCGCAACGACGTTTGATCGTACGAGCTAACGGATCGATCACGTTATCACGACAGCACGTTTAATTTGTCCGCCGTGCGGACCTCCAATTGACGAGGGACTGCCGGTTATGCATGGATTGTTCCTTTCTATTTATCTCTTTCTCTTTCTCCCTCTCTCTCTCTCTCTCTCTCTCTCTCTCTCTCTCTCTCTCTCTCTTTCTTCTTCTCAA
>NW_017305536.1:7570843-7575165 GCF_001594115.1 Trachymyrmex septentrionalis | reverse complement strand
CTCTCTCTCTCTCTCTCTCTCTCTCTCTCTTTCTCTCTCTTTCTTCCTCTCAAAGTAGTGACAATATCGGGAACGAGTCGAGACGTGTCGAAATCGTTTTACAGAATCGAAGATTTAAGCGTTGACTCATATACAACATTAATATAGAAAATTATTTCTAATGCGAGATATTTCTGTGCATACATTATCAACTTTTCTTCACGCAAGTCAATTTTTATCAAACAAGTTTATTTGATCAAAAATTAGTAAATTTGTAATTATGTAAAAAGTACATTTTTAACTTGGCTCTCTCTAGTCTGCTAAACATTTTCGTGAGAAAGCAATCGTGGAAAAGAAATAATTCCATTTATTAATGCTGACTATGGAGTCAAAGCGAAAATCAGCAATCTTATAAAACAAGTTGGATCTATTTCGGCTCGATTCCGATCGACTGTTAAATCAGTGATTTAGATAGAATACGATATCGATCCGTTGGACGCAGTACGAAGCTTCGGCTTTTGAAATATCCGTTGTGATAAATGGAAACGAGGTGAAAAAAATGGAAATCTTAAGGGGCTAAGCGGGAAGAACAGCTACGGCGAGGATAGCTTGTATTAACGGTGTATTATGGTGTACTATGGTGTGCTTACCGATGTGCAGAGATACACTGGCGTCTCTACTTGGTGTCTGCACTGATACCTGCGGTCATTGTCGTATATTACTAGCTAAAGTCGCCTATGTACGCCTTTTCTAACAGTTTCTTGGTACCAATGATCGTTGTGCAAAATACCGAATATTTATACATGATATATATATCTATATATATTATATAAATATGCTTTTTGTGTAGTGTAAAAATTTCCTCGTACGTGTGTGTGTGTGTGGATGTACGCGCGCGTGTGTGTGGTGTTACGTGCGTCCTTTATGCGTGCAACATGTAATATGTTTATTGAGATAGATCTTTCTTGGAGCGTCGCGATGCTTCATCGCGAGTATATATATATATATTTTTTTTTTACATTATCGACAAGATAATTGAGATGTGAGCAAATTGAATTTCTTTCCCGCTTTAATTGATACAATCTTGATTTGTCAAACCTGGTATAGAGCTTTCGTATGGTATTCGTCGAGTGCGACGATAAATTAAATGAAAACTCGCTTGATGCGTCGCGATCGCAAGTATGACAAACCTTTTCGTCTGTTTCAGGATGCAGCCGATAGTACTTGCTCGTTATAACGATAATCCCGAGCTGTTTGTCGTTCTATCTATCTCTGTTTCTGATTGCGCGTGTGTGTGTGTCTATATATGAATACATATGTATTTCTCCACGTACACATGTAAAAATATATATGCACATACATACAGTTATGTACATCTCCTGATTACTGTTAATTGCTATATGTGCCGTACCTGGAATCTATTGCCTCTATCTTCCTTGTTTATATGATTGTCGTATTATAAAAATTAATGTAATGTGTCCTCTCTGTTCTATAAGTACCGTTATGAAACGTTTTTTCTCTATCTTCTTAGCAAGTTTTGATTTAATTTACATATGCAGCAAATAGATAAGTTTTGCAATACATCAACTATTTTCTAAAAGTTGAGATTTTTTTATGGATATATAGTCTTGTAGTAATTTAAATATTCTATCAGTAAACTCTGATTATCGATGCTTCCTAAATGCGTATTATTTACATTACCATTTAAATATTATTCTTGGGATTAATTTATGACGTTTACAAAATCTAAGATAATTTATTTATACAATATTGCGTGAAAATGTCCGCATGAATATCGCGAAACGCGAGAAAGCGCAAGAGAAAGTTGTTTTCTCAACGTCGTGTTAATTGTTTGCTAAACGAACGATATGCACTCTGTTTTTGCACGAAAGTGACGGTACTTACAGAATAATGACACCGTAATGTATATATTATGTATATCTATAGCTAGAGAAATATCGAGGCTCTCCACAGATCGACAGCCCCTCGAATTTCGTCTTTGTACAGATATCCAAATGTCTTAACTCGTCGTGGAGTCGAAGGAATACGCAGTAATACGTCGATTTCGTCTTTTGACTTCCTCCCTTCTCCTCTTTCTCTTCATCCCTAGCCTTATCCCAATGTCCGTGAATCGTCGGAATTGATCAAGTCTATCCCTCACACGTCTGTCTACCTCTCGCTGTGATTCGCTCTCGTTTCTCGCTCGCAGGTATCGCTCATTAACTTCGTAGCGTCGCTCTGTGGCGCTGGCGGGATTCAAGCCTTCAAAACAATGCGGACCCTAAGGGCCCTAAGGCCGCTCAGGGCGATGTCTAGAATGCAGGGGATGCGGGTATGTAGCCCACCGTCTCAGCAGACCTTGTCGCTTGCTCTACGTCTGCCGTGGAGAAAACGGCAGAGTCGAACCCCTCTTGTTTAATCCCTTCAATACCGGGGAGTATAACAATGTTTCTTAATTTCCCCCCGTCAACGATATTTACCATCGAGGGGAACAACGTCAGCAAGAATATTCTTTTATATGAATATCTACTTAATCGTCGTAAACGAATTTTTTTTTTAGCTTCATTTATTTCAAGTGTAAAGTAAACTGTTGCATTATAGAAAGGTTGTTAAACCTATATATTATGGAGTAGATAATTTTTTTTTAATTTTTTAAAACAAGAACTAATCACAAAAGATTGATACACAAGTTTTAAAATAACTATTTGATTGTTTTGCAAAATTTTTAGCTAAAAATATAAAAATGTGTTACACGTTTCGAGATTACAAAGGGAAAAGTTTTATAATGTATTCTTGACAGATACAAAAAAAAAGTTTACTAATTAAATCTATGTAATTTTGTTCTCATGATGCGTTATCTTAGCTCTTAGTTCATCAAACTCTTACTATTACGAATTGATTTTTATCTATCGTTTATAAATTATTAAATTATTCATCATTTTCTGTCTCTCACATATTAATACTTATACATTATCTGATTAAATTCTCGCACCAGGAATAATAATTCTCAGATTATATGGACTCAAAAATCATCATTGTTTCCTTTTCTTCCATAAAATTCGACCGATTATGTTTATCAAGAGCCTGCATCGTTGTCAATTGTTATAATGTAGATTGCAAGTATAAAAATTGCGCACTGAATACCTTATTCTTCAAATGTGTGCGTATCTAATTTCATTTTCTAATATTTTTTGAACATATATAAGTTATTAAATAGAACGGATACTTTCATGAATCATTTATATGAAATGCAAACATATAATGCCACTCTTTATCAAGACATTATCAAGAGATTATCTTCGTAAAATAACTTCATATAGATTTTTATTATAATTCAAAAATATGTAATATCTGTGACATTCGGTGATACCGACTCTTGAAAAACTGCTAGATCGTCGATCTGGAATCGACTGAAACACAATATTACATTTTTCTTCCTGTTGCACGGGAACATGCTAAAATAGAGGCAGTCGCGAATGCACGGCAGAGCTTAGAAATGCGAATGCGTGAAGCAGCGCGTAGATGATTCGTCGTTCACAACCGATCAACACTACACTAATCGAAAAACACGCAAATAGAACATAGAAACACGCGCTTTCATCTTTACATTGTCATTGATATACGAGTCGTATACCATCCCATCTTCGTGCGAAAATGTCTATACGTAAAAATATTTACAGCAGTACATTTAAACGGGAAGATCAAAATGGAACATCACATGTACCTGACTTTGTATATCAAAAGCCTGATAATAGTGCGTGTGGAACACTCTGGAAACTCTGGACATACACACACACACATCAAATTTAGCCTAATTTAGTAAATTTCTATTCATATCGCATTTAGGATTAAATATAATCGAATTTTTGAAACATACTCATATTCGATGTATCGTTGCAAGTTATTATTTCGGTCAGTAATATTTTAAATCGGTAACGTTTGCAGTCGAATGTGCGATATGAGTATACAAAGGGATACTTTATTCATCTCTCTCATAATATGTAGTGAAGGCTCGCCTTTTATGATAATCGCGGCGAATCTCCTCGCAAATACTCATACTTATATCACATACTCGCAACACAAGGTCGCTGAGACACTGGGTTGTAGTAATTACTGTCATGCCCACGCCCTGACACTTCTTCTATTTTACAGTAGATCGCTGCAAATCGCTCCTCGGAGCACTCAATATTTTATTTCTTGAGTTTTGCTTTTGCACGAGACCACGAAGGTAGCAGGATGTGATTGTTTACGAATTTACAGGATTCATATGTTTCCCAGAAAACTTTAATTCGTGCATAAATCGAAAAGAGAAACTTTTTGATAAACAAATGCAAGTATATATA
>NW_017305536.1:7557823-7570743 GCF_001594115.1 Trachymyrmex septentrionalis | reverse complement strand
TTCCCAGAAAACTTTAATTCGTGCATAAATCGAAAAGAGAAACTTTTTTGATAAACAAATGCAAGTAATTCTGGGAAACATATTAATCACACGGATCGCGTAAGTTGTCTATAGAATTCTAAGTTGCTCTTCTTTTTCAAATATTATATACTGAATGTCCTGAGAGAGGAGAAAAAGTACCAAATTTTTTGAAAAAGAGGCTACATTTCTAAGGGAAATTGTTTATCTGAGATCATTTAGCGATTATGAGTGGATTGTCCACTTCTCGTCATAAAATATCGTAATAATTATTCCTTAAGCGAAATTCAAAAGATAAGGTCTTTTACCGAATAATGTATAAGCTGCATAATTTGGCTTGCTTATTAATGTTCGATGTTTTAAAAAAAGCTGCTTAATTAAATATTCGACATAATTTAGGGAAACACCCAATAAATGATGCCCAAGTGAGAGCCCGCGTTATTCATGTATATTTTTTGTGGGATATTCTGTATATAAATTGCTTAGACGTAGTATATTTGCAACTGGATTGCTTAGTAGACATGAAGATCGAATGCTTGCTTGCTTACGTCAGCTTTTCGTTCGTGCTGTAACTTGCGCTTGCTTTACATGTTGATCTTGCCTGTGGCTTTCTTTCTTTAGTACACCCGAGTATGGAACTTGTAGATATAAATTTACACGATGCGCGTTATCATCACTGATCCATGATCAATCAAAGTCACAGTTACATATTATATTTAATCAATTATATTAATTGTAGGTAACATCCCACTTAAATTACAATGATACACTTGATTTACATACACACTAATGAAATGATATCTAAATTAACCGTTCGTATAACGATCCGTCCATTGTTAAATAAGGAAATCATTTAATAATAAATGTAAATAATTATTTTTCTATCTGTATAATAAAAATAAATCTTTTGGTGTGTATGTGTATCAAGATCCGGAAAGTATTACTCAAATTCTAATTTATTTGGTAGATATTTGCTTATAATAATCGTATATTTCGATTAATTAGGGCTACTTAAAAGTGCCTGTAAAGCTAAAATATCACGCACAAAATTAAGTTACTGCACAGAGGAACGCAATGTACAAATAAATATTTTATTCACGATTAAATTTTGATTCTATTTTGTAATATTAAATTTCGAGCGAATATTATTTTCTAAAGAAAATTATGATATATAATAAATTAATCGGATTATTCACACATTCAAGTATTATTAGAATAACATTTTATTTCAAATTCATTAAAAAATTCAACATTATTAATGTTTTTAACGATCATAAATTTAAAAAAAATATATATTATTTTTCTTTACTTAAAATATAGGATAGCTGTATCAGATTAATTTTTTTATGGGGTAAATAAATTTTTCGCGGTTTTAGTCTTAACACGAGCACATTAAGCGTATAGCGCGTGACATAATCGCATATAAATAAGCGCATAGATTCAGCAGAAATTCTTAGCGAAATGTCACGAGTCCGATATCGCGTCTAATCGAATTTCGTCTCTCATAGGTAGTCGTTAATGCCTTGGTCCAAGCCATTCCATCCATCTTCAACGTATTGCTGGTATGCCTTATTTTCTGGCTTATATTCGCTATCATGGGGGTGCAGCTGTTTGCTGGCAAATATTATAAGGTAAATATATTTTTATTATTATATGCGAACAGAAATCGATAATCGATTTTCAGAAGAAAGACAAATATTCGTTATTCTTTAATTTTTAAGGGGATAAGTGGAGGTGACACCAGTTAAGCATAGTTTTCTTAAAAATTGTTCTGAAAAAGGGAAATAAAAAGTATTGCCCTGATGTCTTAAAATTCACAATTTTTGCATTCTTCTGTTTCACAAGGATACAACTAATGTAAAAACTATATAATATAATATAATATACTAGTAAAAAATATATAACTATAAAATTAAAATGTTTTTCTGAGGATATTCCGAGGGTATTCCACTCACCAACTTGAGTATTCTTTAGACCACCTATGCGTTTAAAGACTAAATAATTCTCGTGACTTATTTTTAAGAGACTTTTCTTTCTAAATTATAGAATTTGATTCAAAAAGTAAAAACAACGTCGTGCTGTACAATTTCATTTTCGTTGCAGTGTGTCGACACGAACAAGACGACGCTCAGCCACGAGATAATACCGGATCGTAACGCTTGCAACACCGAGAATTACACGTGGGAAAATTCGCCGATGAATTTCGATCACGTCGGGAAAGCGTATCTGTGCCTATTCCAAGTGGCGACTTTTAAAGGATGGATTCAAATTATGAACGATGCGATCGACTCTAGAGAGGTAAGTATAATCTCACAATTTTTACTTTTTTACCGATATACATGTTGTAACACATCGTTCAATCGTTTACAGATCGATAAGCAACCGATTCGCGAAACGAACATTTACATGTATCTCTACTTCGTGTTTTTCATTATATTTGGATCGTTTTTTACCCTCAATCTGTTTATCGGAGTAATCATCGACAATTTTAACGAGCAAAAGAAAAAAGCTGGCGGATCCCTCGAGATGTTTATGACGGAAGATCAGAAGAAATATTACAACGCCATGAAGAAAATGGGCAATAAGAAGCCTCTAAAAGCCATTCCTCGACCGAGGGTAAGTTATTATATATAAATAAAGACACTATACATATATAATATTAGATTAAAATTTGTTTTCACTAATTCTTTTTTTCTAAAAATAAATTCAATATAAGTGTGTGTGGTGCACAATTGATCATTTATTCAAATTATCGAAATTTGAATTTGAATTACAAAATAAAAATGACAAAGACTCTAATTGTTCACATTTAATTATTTCCATAATAACGTAATATTTTTCCGTTAAAACGTGTTGATAGATTTAGGATTAATTAATTTAAGTAAATAAATTTCCCATCCAAAAAAACTCGTAATTAATTTTATATAATTAATTACATATAAATAAAACCTATACTGATTATTTTTGCTAAATAATAATATCAAGTTTTTATTATACACATAGAAATTAAAAAATTAAAATATTGTTCACAAAAAATCCACGGACAGTTATATCTATATATAATTTATGGTGAAATATTTATATTAATTTATTCTAGCCAATCCACATTTTAAAGCAATGAATCTGTGAGTTATTATATTCAACTGTAATATCTTAATATTTTAATTTTTAATTTCTACTTTAGATGTAATAGAAAATAATTATAAATTATTAATAGTAACATATAAATCATACATAATGTTATTATAAATATATAAACTGTATTATTGTTACTATTATTAATGTATAGAAATTTAAAAATTTCTATGAGAAAATTAAAAAAATATTTTTAATTCTTTGACTTTTTAAAAATATTTTTCATTTTATGTATAAAATTTATGTAATTCTCTAATATAATTTTCACAAATTCATTATTCCAAAATTGAGAAAATAGTTCAGCACTCACCGATACGACGCATAGCAGCGGAGTTGTAGTACAGAAGTTAATCTAAACATAAATATGCGCAAATTATAGAACGCGTAAAATAATTAATATTCCGAAAAATAAATTTCACCGATCAAATACATAAGGAAAATATTAATCCCCGAAATATTTTTTTTTAAATACAAACTTTTAAAAATATTTAACAAAAATCAGATTCATAACTTTTCGAACAAATGCTAAATACATTTAAAATATTTTCATATGTATCTATAAATAAATGTTTCTTAAAATAAAAAAAAAATATTTTATCTATTATATTTCTATTATACTGTAAATGGCACACAGTCAAAACCATTCGGAATTAATCATGATGACAACCGATTAATTTTGCAAAAATAATAAATGTATACATGTTACATTACTTACCTCACGGTTGCTCCGCCGATGCCCGATGCCTCCCAAGCTTGCTCCTCGTTTTAGATTCTTTCGTTATTTCTTTCGGCACACACACACTCACACACTCGCGGAAATTTTATTACGACCGCAATCATCGTGATTAATATATATAAATACATACATCAATCACGACAATTGCGCGATACTTTCACGACACTGCCGACGCTAATCGCGTGCTTTGTTGTAAACAGCGAGAATAACGCGCAAACAGAACAATTATAATGTGGAACAATGATCCGTTCGGCACTCACGGTCGACGCGGCGTCTCGCAAATTAACGTAATGGCGACTCCGTAACGGCAAAGTAAATTCGAAGATTACACGGCCAACTTCAGACGCCACTTTCAGCCGCGGCGGTGCTCCATCTACTGCTTCTAGTTTCACTTTCGTACTTTTCCGCTCCTTAAATAAGCCATGATAATCGCACGATCGTTTTTCCGAGCAATTACATTCGCTTATGTATTATAAGTGGATAAACTATGGAACTTGAGATTAAAGACGAATATCCGTGGAGTGCAATATTCGGAAATATGGTTATTATGTCGCTTTGTCGATCATTAACGTGATCAACTTCGATCGAATAAATCTCGCGAAATACGCGTCGTAACGTTTCACCCAAATACAAACGACGAACTTACCGATACGTAGTTAATAAATATTACATACATTTAATCAGAAGTATAGTTATTACTTAAACGCGTTGTATCACCGCTCGACTCCGAATCGGTCCGTTCTGTACCCTCGGCCATCTGTGAATAACCGACAAATTGGGAAGTGAAGTTGGCAACTTTACGAATACCACACGACGCGAGTGAAATTAATGACCGATTGAAACGCGGTGGACCGTCCACAAATGAAATTCAAGAACTCACGCGCGATACATTCCGAACGAAAACATTTCATTGAAATATATACATTACATTATTTAACAAATAATCGTATTACGCCTTTTTATTACTCGACTTATTCGATCCGATTCATATATCACTTTTACGCCCTGGGAGACAAATTATGTATTCAAAGCGACGTAAAATTCAATCGCGGATTGCATGCGATTAAAGTATCATTGTAGAAACAACTCGCCCACAGGTATCACTATAATGAAACGACGATAATTTACGATTCCTGTCTACTTTCGCATCGATAATGATTGCTCTCAATAAACGACTCTTGCGAAATATCAGCGCTCCGATACGAAGCCGTCGACTGGATACGCGTGGGAATCGTTAACAGGAGTTGAATGATCACTCGGTTGATATTTGTCAAGTATTGGTACAGAATAATCGTGTTTCGAGCTTTGTCGTACCTCCCGACGTAGGCGACACGCCGCTGCCGGTTCGCCCGAGTGTCGACACTGTCGGCGCGCGAATGTGAATATCGCGAATGGTAGTGCGGTGACCTTGTTGTATATATATATGTGTGTGAATGTTTTGTATGACGCGGCGCGCCGTTACGCTGCGCGCCGTGCTACGTAAACAACAAATTCGAAGGCCGCGTGCCAACCGATTCGTTGACTACAAAATTTGTAACTGAAAGTTATGAAATGTATCGAATATTTTATTCCTTGCGTTTCACATTACTTACCACCATCGACGAGATACTGTTAAAGACCGACATCCTTACGGGAGTTGGCGTCCTTGTGAATATTTAGAAGCAATTAAGAGTTGAAAAAACTGAAAATAATGTACGAATTTCATGATTTTATTATTAGTTTAGTGGACATATTTGTGCATTTAGAACTCAATGATACTCGATTTTTCTTTAAAATTGTGATTCCGGTGTTATCGTCAAAGTTTTATTATCAACAGAGATAATAACTGCAGAGAAAAAAAATTGTAATTTTTCTGCAATATATATATATAGAATATTATAGCTTTACAAGTATGCATATTTATTTACGAAACTTTTATGTAATAAAAAAATCATGAATTTAATAATGCCAAATTTTTAAAGCCAAATATTTATGTTAATAATAGCAAATTTATATCAATTGTCGATAATGTCAGCATTTTTTAATTACCTTGGGGCCTTTTTTACCGCCGAAAATTTGCCCAGAGTTGATGGTCTTTAATAGTATCTCGTCGGTGCTTACACTGTTAGAAATATAACCACGAGCTTCTTTTACATGTAAGTGGTTATGAACGAAATTAAAAGTAATGAATGATTTAACTGAAAGTTTAGTTACAGAGAGAGCAGTTACTTAAATTAAATGAACGTATACATTAAAATGAAATTTAATGTACTTTTAATAAAATTTTATGAAAAATACATTAAATTTAATGTAATGTCATGAAACTAAATTCAAATTGTGTAACTTAAAAGTTAATAAAATTTAAAAACATTTCTAACAGTGTAATTTCAACAGACTTACATTATCGAAGTACGTTTCTCGATTTGTTTTGTGAACTTGTTAACATATCACTTGACAATTAATTCCGTACAATGAAAATGTTTTGAAACGGATTATTACTGAAATCTTAATGCAAATGTGATGTACGCTGATAGTGTACTTTAACTCCGTGCCTACGAATTGTTTAATTTTTTTTTAAACTTTGTGAAGGATTGATTTTAATTATATCCTTTAAAAAGAAAGAGAATTATTAGATTTAATATTTAGATGAAAAAATGACATTTATTTTAATGGAAAGTATATATACGCTGGGAAAAGTCTTGTTGCATTAATTAGAATTCAGATTCAATTTGAAAGGTACAAATGAGATATTTATAATTAAATCTGTCGAATATTCTTTCGAGATAACTAAAATTCTGATCCATGTGATTAAAATGATTCGTTTTGTTTGTACTTCTTTTTAGTATAACTAGAATATTTTTCTCAATGTGTTTATACCTCGCTGAAAAGAACGATTTTAAAGTATCTAAAAAAAATCATTTTTTATCGTATCAAAATTATTATGTAGAATATTCGAACTATAGTTACTAAAATATCAATATTTTTTACATCACAGAAATGAGCAAACTTGCGATTTTAATATTAAAAAAATCACATCCTAAAAATGTAGCGACGTTGCGTATGACAGTTATAATTTATTGTAATTAATTTGTCGATAGAAATTGATTTTGGTCTCTATAATATACGATAAATTAAAAAAATGAAGGCAGAAAATAAAATCACTCGTGCTGCAAGTATAAAGTATAAAAATAATGGAATGCGAACTTTACGTGCACCACGTTATTATATTAATTTTAAACACTTTCATATAAATCTTTTATTTCAATATATATACCTAGTATGATTAAGTATTAAGAAAATATTTTTACATTAAGTTAAATACTTAACATGTAATAAGGAAAAATTAAGCCGTGCATAAATCGACATAATATTTTTTATACTGTTTACAGTGGCGGCCGCAGGCAATAGTGTTTGAAATAGTGACGGACAAAAAGTTCGATATGATAATCATGTTGTTCATCGGGCTGAACATGCTCACGATGACGATGGACCATTATCAGCAGAGCGTAACCTTCGGCAATGTTCTGGACTATCTCAATATGATATTCATTGTGATATTCACCAGCGAGTGTCTCATGAAGATCTTCGCTCTTCGCTACCACTATTTCAAGGAGCCATGGAATCTCTTTGATTTTGTTGTTGTTATATTGTCAATATTAGGTAATGTAATGTAATGGTTGCTCCAGTCGTATGACTCGAGTGAAACGAAAGTGAAATATAAAAAAAGAGCCGGGCCTGTTAGCTTTCCTTCTTGCTACTCGATTCAGAAGAATGATATTATTATATATTCGCCTCTATAGCATACTCTTAGACTAGTATTCTATCTCACGAGCGAGGACAAATCGGCATGCCACGCTGTCATGGTTTTCTCTGCTATATTTCTCACGCACGTAGAATCTCTTTTTCTCAATCAAGCGGACAGGCCTAACGTTTCGCTCGTGTCTCAACGACTGATGGATATCATTACGTTACGTAGCCTTACATTGATGTTGAATTTATTTCCCACCGTGCCAATCCTATCCCATCACCTTACTCGTGCCCTACCCAAGTGTTGTTGGTGTCCAAAGTCGAATTGCTGTGCTTTCAGCGTTACTTGTGTCGCATCTTAAATGAGAATCGTGATAAAAGTAGTACAGAGCAATTATTCAGAATTAATGATTGATAAATTAATTATTAATTAGGAATTATGATTAATATTGGAGAATTTTAAATCGCGAAAATAATTATCACGATGTAACGCTTTCCCACGAGCCATTCGACATGTCTAATTGATGTTGCAACAATCATTAATTGAAGTTTTCTGGTAAGAGATCGGGTCTGTATGGAATAGAAACTTTAGGGTTTCAAACACTTATTACCAGAATATATAGATTTTCTAGAATATTTCTATATTTTTGAATGACAGTAGTGAGAAATTTTTAATATATTCAAAATTTATCTTTTATAAGGCACCGCATAACTTTAATTAGATTACGATAGAGAGAGAGCTTTTATATTTCATTAATTAATTTTCCATGTACGCTTTCTATGATTTTATAAGAGATTCTAGCCGAGCGAAGTTTCAAGAATTTACTATCCGAGTCCTTAGGACGCGCATGAATTTTTTTAATAATCTAACATTTTCGATACAACTCTCTAACGCATATATTTTCTAGAAGTGAACAGAGTGTAAAATATGAATGCTCGTATCTCGTGAGAATTTATTTATTTTCTATTGAAAGGAAAAACACGATTTTTATATATTACTTTTCATATGATGTTAACTAGCCTGCTAGAAAAATACAAAAATGATTTTTATAGAGACGTACACTTCACGTCCTATATCTTTCTAAATCGCACCCTCTTTTTATAAACTCTACAGTTACACTTCTACTAGTTACATAATTAGATAATACAACCGCATGATCCAACCCGAACCCGTTAATCCGATAATGCATGAGACTTTCAGAAATAATGAATGAATTAAGTATATCGTTTATGTGTCATAAGTGACATCACCGCACCCTCGCTTAATCCTTGATGTTAATTTGAGCTCGAGGAATCTCGAAGTTGCTGAAATGTGAATTTTCATTCCGACAGGTCTGGTGCTCAGCGACATTATTGAGAAATATTTCGTGTCGCCGACTTTGCTTCGTGTAGTGAGAGTGGCAAAAGTCGGTCGTGTGCTTCGACTCGTAAAAGGTGCCAAGGGTATCCGAACCCTTCTCTTCGCCCTGGCGATGTCGTTGCCAGCCCTCTTCAACATTTGCCTACTGTTGTTTTTGGTGATGTTTATCTTCGCGATATTCGGGATGTCTTTCTTCATGCATGTCAAAGACAAGAGCGGACTGGACGACGTGTACAATTTCAAGACATTTGGGCAGTCGATGATACTGTTGTTTCAGGTAACTAAGTTATTCAATCTTAATTTGAGCTTTTATATAAAAACTTGATATATTTTGATATCAACATATCAGAAAATCTATCTCCCAACGGGAGAATTAAAATCTTACAACGTGAATGAAAAAGTGTTTATTGCTTATTGCTGATATATTAAAGACACAAAAATGTGTCTTTTCGATTATTATCTGTTACTAAAAATCTTCTATCATCAATTATTATTGATGTATTATCGTGTAATGTATAATTGTGATAATGTTATTGGCGCAGATGTCAACCTCGGCCGGTTGGGACAGTGTTCTTGACGGTATAATAAACGAGGAAGACTGCCAGGAGCCGAACAACGAGATCGGCTACCCGGGCAACTGCGGATCCTCGACGATCGGGATCGCTTACCTACTCTCGTATCTCGTGATCAGCTTCCTGATCGTCATCAACATGTACATCGCCGTGATCCTCGAGAATTACTCGCAGGCCACCGAGGACGTGCAGGAGGGTCTGACGGACGACGACTACGACATGTACTACGAGATTTGGCAGCAGTTTGATCCGGACGGCACGCAATACATCAGATACGACCAGCTGTCGGACTTCTTGGATGTATTGGAGCCCCCGTTGCAGATACATAAGCCCAATAAATATAAGATCGTGTCGATGGATATCCCCATATGTAAGGGAGACCTTATGTTTTGCGTGGATATCCTCGATGCCCTCACCAAGGACTTTTTCGCACGGAAGGGCAATCCAATCGAAGAGACGGGCGATCTGGCCGAGGTCCAGGCTCGGCCCGACGAGGCCGGTTACGAGCCGGTCTCGTCCACTCTGTGGCGACAACGCGAGGAGTACTGTGCTCGTCTTATACAGAACGCCTGGCGGAAGCACAAGCAGCAGCGTCTTGGCGGACCGAGCGAGGAGAGCGACGACCCGGACACCGATCTGTGCGTCCGGCAGACCAAGGTGCTCGTCGAGAGCGACGGCTACGTCACGAAGAACGGTCACCGCGTCGTAATACACAGCCGATCGCCGAGCGTCACTTCGAGAACCGCGGACGTCTGATCGCCATCGTCGTCGTCGCCGCCGCCGCCGTTGCAGCTACCGTCGTCGCTATCGCCGCCACCGCCGCCGTCCGTGCGCCGCAAATCGCTCCTACGCCGCAACCGCAGCCGCAGCCGCAGCACCAGGAGCAGGAGCAGGAGCAGCAGTAGCAGCAGCAGCAGCATCGTCGACGACGATCTCGTCACTCACCGTTAGCCGCTCGCACTGCTCGCGCGGAGTAGTGGCCGGGCGGGCACCTCGCGCGTGTGCTCTCCATCGACAGCCTTATAGTTGTAAAAAAATAACATTTCTCCAACGAGTTGCCTTTAAATCAACTTTAAACAAGTCACGACCGTTGGGAGAGAGACAGTGAGAGAAAGCGAGAGAGAGAGAGAGAGAGAGAGAGAGAGAGAGAGAGAGAGAGAGAGAGTTGCTAGTTAAAGACGAGCGTTCGTATACAAGGAGACTGCAACGAGATCTGTAATATATCAGTTTCAGAATATCGGAAGTGTGCCACTTCTTGCCGAATGACCGTCGCCGGATATCGCGGCTTTCGAATATTGGATTTCATTTTGTCGTGCCGTCCGGATCAACAGGAGGAGGGCAACGGAGAAGAAGAGGAAAGAGCTAAGAAGACGAAGAGGAACAACGAGGAGGTCGAAGCGTCGCGACGTCCTCTCCGGGCCGACTTCCCCACACCGAGACTTGTGAGGGTGTAACGTCGTGACGCGGGAATACCCCGAGATCTCATGTGATCTTTTCGCCTTTGTTCCTCATCGTTTCCAACCACCGCATTGTTGAAGAATGCCGACGGCGAGCCGCGCGCCGAGGCGGCGCGCGAGCGGATTAGGCAGCGCGATCTCTTGTCTACACCATCTTGTATCACGTTAGCTCAATCTCGCGTATCTCTATATTCGCCGTTTGGATTTTTTACACCGTTTTACAGCAGTATAATCCAGCCTATCCGTCCCCCGCGACGCCTTGGACGCCTTATCGTCGTCGAGCCTCGTCGCTTTGAAGAAACATTGTGCAATCGTAGGATAGCAGAAATGAAGGGAACACAGGAGCGAAAGGACGTTGATGACAATGACGATAATGATGATGATGATGATGATGATGATGATGATGATGATGATGATGATGAGGATGATGATGATGATGATGATGATGAGGATGATGATGAGAATGATGAGGATGATGATGATGATGATGATGATGATACTGACGTGCGATGATTACTTTCGATTAACGACGAAGAAGACGAGCGAAGGAAAGTTCGCATGTGGAAGAGGACTCATTCTCTCGTGAAATGAAATGTACGCGCGAGTAGTAGCTAACTACATTCGCTCGGCTTGCATCTCTCGCGGAACGGTGCGCGAACGCTTGATCGCGCCGCTTTGGTTCCACAACCCTCTCTCCCGCCCCTTCCGGCCCCCCCGTTTCTTCTCGTTGGTCCCTGGAAGGGCCCGCGTGCATCAGATACGCAAGTACTGATCGCTCCACGAGACGCGAATGTGACTACCCCGACAATGTCTACCCCTATGAAATACATCCCCGTTCAGAAATAAAATAATTCCCTCGATCCCGCGCAGAATACATCCCGGAGTTAATATCTGATATGCTTTCCAGCCAGCGACACAACGGACGGGAGTATAGTATCTTGCGTAATGCGTAAGAAAATGAATCAATGGAAGTCCTTCATCTCTTTCCTGTTCATTTCTATGAAATGAAATACTCCGATTGTTTGATTTTCTTATGGGCTTTCTGTACAATAAGGTCAAACTTTAGATCTTAGATCGTAAGAAATTGACCAATCGTAGTCAATTATTCATCTAACATTCAACTGCGATCGGTCAATTTCTTAAGACTTAAAACTTAGCTAATGGCTTATTGTAAAAAGCTCATTATGCTTTATGCGTTATACTGAGAGCTGTGCTCCGGCCTTAACACAGGTGATCACTTCATCCTTGTTAACATTGGCAAACAACAAGGATATAATGACTCACTGTGTGTTACGCTACGTCATCTGTGCCTCTCTCGCTGGAAAGTATCCATCAACTCGCGTCTCTCTCTGTCGTGTTCTGGCTTTTTTACGATCACGTTTGTCATGTGTGCGAGACTTTTTGCATCCTGGTGGAAGAAATCCGTTGTACCCGTCGTTCCTCTTTTTCTTCTCTTCGGATTCTTCTCTCGCGGATTTACTCATTTAATCTCTCTATCTAATACTTGCCTGTCTGTGCCTCCGCTCTTTCGCCGCCCTTCCTGTACTTCCTTCTCGACCCTTCCGCGTCGCGATTCCTCTATCGCAATTAAATATCAAGAACGCGCGTATTGGCTTTAAAAAGAAATTATTAATAATTAATAAAAAGAAAGGAGAGAAAGGAATCTTTCAATTTTCTCGACAAACGGCTGAAAGGGATGGAGAGGGGGGAGGGGGCGCGATTCCGCAGATTCATCATCAGCTAGATATTTACACATTTGCAAAACTTACACGCAGTCTTACACGATGTAGTATAAACGCGCTTCGGAATAAATGAATTAATACATTCTAGTGTATCGTTATTCGAATAATCGCAATCGATCGCCGCGCGCGTAAACCCGTCTCGCATCGCAAATCTCGCGATGTACTGAGGATACT
>NW_017305536.1:7557111-7557723 GCF_001594115.1 Trachymyrmex septentrionalis | reverse complement strand
TTTAATTACAAAGAGATACTTACCGTTATGTAAAATAATATGGTCGCTCCGAAATATATATCGCTCTTTCAGTACCGAGGATTTATCAGTTCTAGTTTCTGAGCGTCGCGTATCTTTAAAAGCCTGGAACAACACAGGAAAAAAATGTTATGGAAAAGAAGGTTTCTGCGTGCAGAAAGTAGAGCCTTCTACGAGGAAAATAAAATAAAATAAAATAAAACAATTGGATCGCACGGTATTTTTTGCTGATCGAACAATGAGAAAACTCTACGTTGTGCCTTTTGAATAACAGCAATTTTAAGCAATTTGAACTTCGGTTTCCTCGTGCGCGATATTGTATCGTTAAACAAAACCGATCTCGACGATCCCGACGAGGGACGTCATCGCGCGCATCGTCGAAATTGCTCGCTTTGTTCCCCGTCGCGAAAGCAAAACGTATCCTTCGCTTCTTGCTTCTCGGTACCGAGGTATTTTTAACGCCGTCGGCGTTCCCGCTGCGGCAGAATAAACGCAGAATTAGACGGGTTTACGCACAAGACTTCGCGCGGAATCGCGTACAGATCTACGTCGACTTATCTCGTCTCGGTGATCATTTTCTTTTTTTTTTTTTGT
>NW_017305536.1:7549129-7557011 GCF_001594115.1 Trachymyrmex septentrionalis | reverse complement strand
ATCTACGTCGACTTATCGCGTCTCGGTGATCATTTTCTTTTTTTTTTTGTTTTTTTTTTCTTTCTTTCCCAATGACGATTACCACGGTGGAAAGAATACGGTGTTTAGAGGTTCATTTCTTTCGTCCTACATCAGACTAGAGATTGAGACTGAATTTAATGAATCAAAAGTGGGAAACCCAATATTATTTTCTACAAATTCTCTAGAATGGAATCTCACTTTAAAGAGTGAAAAGTGAACCGATCCTGAAGAAGAATAATTCAATTTTCAATCTTTAAGAACGAGATTTCATTCTAAAAAAGTTACAAGTAAGTTTAGACTTTGCTTAGACTTTGCTTTAATCGGTCGAATCAATCTTAATCTCAATTTTAATCTCTGGTCTCAAATTAAATCTAAATCTCAGTTTCAATCTCTAGTCCGATACAGAGACGACTACCTTATGAAGCGTTTCAATCAAATGGAAATTTAGTTCCCTCGTTGAGACCCAACCGGAATACGAAGTCATTGTAACATCAAAATGATTATTAAAAATTCATTGTGACTCCGAAATGATAACTGAAATTCCTATTTAATTAGTCAAGATTCATTTTAAGAACGTCATTGTCAGAACGACGTGATCTGCTGTTCTGTTTGGGGACCGAGGGACAGATGTATTCGATGTTAATCGATTTCGTTAAAACACATGCACATGCTGATACATGATGTATTCTCTCTATCGCGATCGTTTAGCCCGCAGTCGTCGTCGCGATTCCGCCACGAAGCAAGTACCAATCATTTCGCCTCCGCGCAACCTACACTTACAGATCACCAAAGCAAATTTTAAACGTGTGTTAAAAAAGAAAAAAAAAACAATTTATACACGGAGCATCAGAGTTTTATTGCAACGCGTGACGACATTGCTGACTTTGCAAAACGGCCATGCTTGTAAGAGAGATATGATTATATATATATATATACATATGTATAGTGAGAGAAAGAGACAGACGTTGTATGTACGTGCAGGATGAGACGTGCAGAGCGCCCGCGTCTTTCTTCCTTTAACATTTTATTAGTCGCTCGAATAAAATTGCTGTTTCAAGCCCTCGAACGCTGCATTTTTCTTCGGACGCCGGCTATCATTTCCCCTAGAATGTCGATCGGAAGACGATTCCACGCGAGCGCGTCTCGCCACGCACGCACGCACGCACGCACGCACGCACGCACGCACGCACGAGCGAACGTTTCGTCGTCGTATTACATTATAAACGAATTAACGAGAGCGTTATCGCAGTCACGCGGCGGCGTAAGCTTAAGTATATAGGCGGCGAGATAAAATAAAAATAAAAGAGAAAAAGAGAGAGAGAGATATATATATATATATATATACACATATATGTATGCGTGTGTGTGCATTCGGTGCGGATTGCGCGATCGTTATTTTTTTACGTCTACACCTGCGATCCGCGTATAAAGGTCCGATAGGGTGAAGGAAGCACAAGAGTAAAACACAAAGTCGTACGGTGCTTTCCGATAAGCTACACGGTGTGACACGACGATCGTGTCGTCGTCGTTTAATATTGACGAACAACAAGGATGTAACGATTCATTGTGTTACACTGTGTGTCTCTCGCTGGAAAGCAACCGTAACGAAGTCATAATGATCGGGAAGATCAGGTAAATTAATATCAAAGTCGTTGCGCAGTCGTTCAAGATAACGACATTTGTGACCAATCAGAAATTGGTCCGAAATTTTACAAGCCAATATAAAGCCGCTAAGTATTGTAGTAATTTGCTCCAATTATAATCAAAGTTGTCAAAGCACAGTGTGTGACACCTAGTCTTCTTATCATCGTGATGATATATCACATGTCGTCACGACGTCATTTGATACTTAAAAATGAATGATACTTATAAGCGACAAATAAAATCACGATGATGTTCTTATGATATTATTATGACTTCTGTGTTCTACTTGGGAAAGGGACACGGCGAGACAGACACTGGAGGGTCGAGAGGGACAACGAACGAGTGCTGTTGTTGGCGTGCGTTGCCAGCACTTGAGAGACGGCTACACTTACTAACAGGAAGTTGACGTGTGGGAGGGTGACGATCGTTGAAATTCGGAGAGAGAGAGAGAGAGAGAGAGAGAGAGAGAGAGAGAGAGAGGAGAGAATGAAAGAGGGAAAGAATGTTTTCTCGCTGGTCGAGAATGCGAGCGATGAGCTTCGTAACTCGCTCGGCGGCAGAGGCCCTTAAGGATGAGGACGGACCCTGATAACGAGAACAAAGGCCGTGTTCAGTAGACGTTGTTACGGTGACGTAACAGTCTTGATGCAATTGAATGTGATTGGTGGATTTACGAGCGCGGCGTGTAATGAGGATAGACGAGTAGATGCCATCGTCATGAGTTTGTCTCGCTGCATATTCGGTATAGTTGAACTAACGGGTAGGAATACGAATATACACTGGAATAAAAGTCTGGCATTTATCTTTCTAACAAAAAAAAAAATCTCGACTTAAAAATCTTGTTCCTGAAGGTTTTCAGGCTCGCTGAATTTGATTCTGGCCTCGAAATTATAAAATTTAAATTTCAAAAAAGTCATCTGATTATCGTGAAATATTTAGAGTTTTAGGGAGTTCTTGGTATCGCGCTGAGTTTAAACGTAGGCTGAAAATATTGAATTTCCATAAAAGGGTAAGTACCTATCCAGTAAAGGGAGATCTAGTATTACAGGTGACTCGTAATCAGAGCTTGGAAGTCAGTTCTGTTTTCAAAGCACTGATAATGAGCTTCAAATAAAGCGAAACTGGAAACATGATGTTAATACATTTCGCAATAAAAAAATTTCGTAAAAGTCAAGCCACAAAGGATTCATTAGAATTCTGGTAGATTCAACATATAGATATAAATAGTCGAACATTAATCGAGCAAAAATTCAATAATCAGAATTCTGATTGGTACGATCAGAATACACTTTGTTCACATCTCTTGTTGATACAACCGGAACATTTTTTCCAGTGTACGAAATACACGTGTATGGAAATACACGAAATATATCTACCCATTGTTTAGTTTTTGATTTTACAAATTAGACATCTAAATTTTCTAGAATATGTGGTGTGTTTATGCTTTGACATTTATATGCGTTTCTCAGCGACGTAAAAATAAAATATATAAAACGTCACGGATACATTCCTATATTTCTATCTCATATTTTCGCTATTATTTCCGTCAATCAGATTCGATTGCAGATTCAATTCAAATCGATTGTTGGATCTTCTGAACGCAGCCAATAATGACAGTGACAGTATTAATAACGATAATGACAATTGCGATGACGATGACAACAACAACAACAACAACAACGATGACTAAAACATCGAAGCGCAAGGATGTCGTTGCAAATGACACAAATAAAAATATTTCGGAAATAACGCGTCAGAAAAAGACGTTCGCCATTCCACTAAACGACGAACCAGGATGAGCACCATTTGAAAATTATTGTACAAATAATTCAACATTATCCTACCGACGTCGAGTTCTCGCTTTGACGAAGCTTCTAGGCGAGCTTTGTCCGACATTAATGTCCTCGTAGCTTTTCTACGTATACCTTACAACTGCAAATTCACGAATCTCGTCGCGGCGCGCGATTTATTCCGACGATTTCACATCGCCGAGTCTGAGAGACTCTGAATCTGAAATCGTATCGCTTGAATTAAACAAACCAAAGAGAGAAAAAAAAAACTAAAAAAAAAAAGAAAACGTACCGCTAAAATTAAACGTTAAATTCTAAGAAATATCTATATTTATGGAAAAGTAAAACATGATGCAAAACCGACACGAAGGGCACACGTCGTCAATTCTGAATTTTCTCGAGACACATTTTGTCGCTTTTAAGATTGCGTTGCTTTCGCTCCGCGTTGGAGGAACGGTCGGAGAGAAGTGTTTTTTATATATCGCGCATCTCTCTGTAAAAATAGCTCTTCTCTCGCACGGCACGGCGCGCGCGTACGCCTGGATGCTGCGTGCCTGCATCTCGTTCCGTTCGGAGAAACGGTCATCATCGTTCTCCGTTGCGTTTCGTATCGCCGGCCTTCCCCCCTCGGTTTCCGAGCGTCCGCGCGATCGTTCGATCGGCTTTCGACGCCATCGACGATTTGTTCCTCGGAATCGCGGTGTCTTGAAAACGCACGACGGACGACGCGTAAAAGGAAAAAAAAGAAAAAAAAAAGGGAAAAAAAAGGAAAAAAAAAACAGTCCAAGACCTTGCTGGATAACCGTCACACACAATCGTTCTTATATAAATACCACGAAAATGTCCGATGGTCCGTCCGGCTCACTGTCCCGTACCTACGAGAAGACTCCTCCCCCCCCCTCCCCCGCCTCTCTCCATGAACACCCCCGAGTCAAGGGAAAGTCAAAATGACTTTATTTCATCGACGTCGTGAAAGTCCAAATGATGACTTTGGTTACCAAATTTGACCGTTTACCGACGTTTGAGAATCAGAATGGTCATTTTGATTTTTTGTCGACTTTTATATGTTTCTTCTTAGGCCCTTCCTCTTCAATTTGGCCTCCCCTCCGATGTTGTAATATGTGCAAATAATTCGATAATAATCAAATCGCTTGTACTCGTAACAATATATATTTTCGATACTACATTCGTCGAAACGTGGACAATCTGTGCGTATGAAGAAACGGTAAAGGGTGAGATGCGAGGATACGGAGGATACGATCAGAGGTACAAATCTACATGCCGATGGACGCTGATTAAAATGAGCGCCGCGTTTTAACGCGAGAAGTGGCTATTATTGATCGTTTTTTTATTTTTTAGATAATATAATTATTTGTAACAATATTATTTTTATCCTTAATATTATATATAATAGTATCTTTTTTTAAATAATGTTACATTTCCTGCGTAAAAAATAGGGTGTTGTAACTCTTTATCTCAAAAATTGTTTAACAACCATGTCCTTTATGCTGATAAAATATTTAGCTTTTTACTTTCTTTGCGGATGTAGATTTGTACGGGAATAGACGGCGAACACAGCTGGAACGGCCGTGATCTCCGGAAACGCCTCCTTGACGATTAGCATCGCGGGTGCATCGTCCTTCCCCGGTGGAGGCGTGCGACGGAGAGAAGCGCGAATTTGCAAGGCGGTTTTCGCTTTTCACGATCGTCTCCGAATGAGTCATTCAAAGTGAAGGGGCGGAAAAAATGAATCACGCGAGCAGCGACGAAACGAGTAAAGGCATCTTCTATTTCTGCACACTTTGCTCCATCATCTATATATAATAGATATCCGCCGCGGCGCATATTCAATGACTCATCCCGAGTATAATCCGTCGGGACGCTTCGTAGAATCCAAGTCTATATAATTATGATTGTATAAAATAATGTAAACAGCTGTGATTTCGAAGATTTAAAAGATTGCGGTGATTTTTGGATCGTTGAACGTACACCGGTACAATTCGGTGACATTGTCTATGCGAATAATTCATTACGTAACGCGTTCATTTTGAAGGACTCTTTCGAGATAATTTTGGAATGCAGAGACCGCCGTGAATTCGCTTTAAGCCCGTATCTCACTACGCGTTGGAGATTAAGAACGAGAGCACAGGAGTCTTGTAACGAATAGTTTTATTATTCGTGTAACGAATAATAAAACGAACCAATGAAAGTCCTTCATTTTCTTCCTTTCCACAAAATAAAAGTCTCCGGTTGATTTTTTTATGCTTTGTGCATAGATCTGTGCTTCGGTTTCAAAGATTGCGAATCGGAGAGATCGGAATTTCACACAGCACATTTTATTCGATGACCCTTTTAGGAATATCCTTAGAAAACTTTTCCTTTGAACGTCTTTGAAAATGTGAAGGTCCAGGGAATTTGACGAGTCAAATAATTTTAATTTTAATTAATTTTAATCCGATTGGTTTAAGTATAATGCATCCTATTCGCAATCCTCAAAGTGTAGTGTGACACGGGCTTTAAGCTGAAGTATTGTCGGCGATGAGTCAATTCGCCGACGGATAGAATGTTAGACGCCGCGCGTTCAATCACGACTTCCCCAATAATTTGATCGCAACGTGTTCATCGGCGATTAGCACTTCGTCCGCGATACCGAATCGAAGCGAGAGGACTGTCTTACGAAAGATGAGACGATACTCGTTGAAGGTACCGCCGGAAAACGCGAATGCAGTGTCGAAAAGCGTGGAAACGTTTCCTAGACTTTCCCTCCAATAAACGATTAAATTGATTGAATTATATCGCGCATCCACATTGTACAAAATGACTCAGCCATCGATTTGCTTTCGTCTCATCGACATATTTCTTATCAATCTCTTCGATAGACGTAATATAAACTGCGTATTCCCTGATCTTAGTATCTGTGCTAGAAAGAATCGAATCGTATCAGCATCTCTCTCTACCTCGACACTTTGGAAAAAGAGAGAAAGAGCGATGTAGTTCAAGCTATCTCATTCTTTCTAAACTGATAATCGATTTACAGAAATGCGTCGTTTATTCTTATTACTTAGTCTAACAGTCTTTATACTATATTCATTCAAGTAACAACGTGACATCAAGAGTGCGTTCCATTTAACGTTCGCAATAGAGCATTATTTTATCCTTGTTTAATATTTGAAAATGATAAGGACGAAATGATGCTTGCAAGTATTGCGAATTCCACGTTAAGTGGAACGCGTCCCAAATGACGTCTTAAACGTCAATAAAACGCCGTTAAAATGTCACCCCGTTACATTTGATACGAAGTGCATTCCATTTAATGTTCGCAACGCCGCGTGTATTATCTCATTCTTGTTTAATATTTGATGACAAAGAAGGATGAAATGATACTCGCGAACGTGAATGGAACGTTAAATGGGACGCACTTTTAGTTTGACAATCTTTCTTCAGAAGGCAGTCCTTTCGTGCGCGTCTCGTGAAGGTTGCTTGAGAATCGATTGGTAATGATCGCGAGAGAGGAAAGTTTTCATGCGAAACAAAAACACATTCGTTTGATCAATACGTTGCAATTGACGAGGATGGTAACGAGAACGACGAAGGACAATGACGACGACGACGACGACGACGACGACGACGACGACGACGACGACGACGACGACGACGACGACGACGACGACGACGACGACGACGATGACACAACGAAGGCGATGTCACAAAGAGGAAAGGAGATGAAAGAGTGTGAGTGGTGTGCTTCGTTGATTTTCGTTTAATTTTTTCCAAAATGTACATTAAAGGTATATCAGCTTTTGCGCGACGACGGCTGTAAGATATAACCAAAAAAATAAATAAATAAATAAATAAATAAATAAATAAATAAATAATAATAAAGGGTTTTCCTTCGTTAAGCGAAGTAAGACGTGGTTTAACGTACTTTCTCCGAGGACGATACTGCCGTTACGCATTATATAAAAGAGAACTAAGTTAACTACTCGTAAATGCACGAAAATTTTCTTTAACGTATAGCAAAGAAAAAAAAAGTGCTTTGTAGTGTCTCGATACTCTCGAATCATTAATCCTACGTCATGAGATAATAAATAATGATATTAATGAAATAAAAAAAAAATAAATACATAAATAAATAAATAAATATGAAACAAAAATCCTAGAGCGCTGGGCTAAAGCATTGTAAAGTGTCAAGCTACGGAGCCTGTCGGCCAGTATAAATGAACAAGCAACTGCCATGGGTCAAGCTAGGTAGAAACGTGTTAAGAATCCAATTTTAACGAAGAAGCTAGCTGTCGAAGTATTTAAAGAATAAAAAAAAAGCAGAAAAAAATACGCGCGAAGGATCGTCCATTACAGACAGACAAATCTTGCGGTACGTGTGTGTGTGTGTGTGTGTGTGTGTGTGTGTGTGTGTGTGTGTGTGTGTG